>NW_020884999.1:132685-165051 GCF_003945725.1 Corapipo altera
CGACACCGTGTCATTTTGTATTCCCATTCCTTCAGGAAGGGTGGGCACAGCTTCTGGTGTCCTTACCATGCTCCACTGGAATCTCCACGTGAGCCGGCGAGCGCCTTCACAGCCATCCCCACTGCCCCAGTTATCCTGGAGCTGCCACGGGCACTCGGGTTTCCACTCCGAAACAGGAAGTTTCTGACAAAAGCGGGTTGCTCTGCGACACGCAAGGTCCCACTCCGCCGTTCGAGAGAGACCTGGGTGCCAGTCACAGGTCACTTCTTTCCCAGCACTGCCGAGGCTGGGCTGCCCCACGGCGGGGCCAGCCTGGCTGCTGGCAGCCCCGGGCTGCTCCTCGAGCTGGGCTGCACGTGACAGGGATGTGCAGAGCATTTGCTCCTTCCCTGTTTTTCATTCATGTGGGCTGGAAAAATGTGTTCATGAGACAAGTTGCTGTGGCATTATGTCATGGGCCTTCATTTGGGCTCTGTTCTCCCCAGCAGATGAGCTGGATTTAAGCATGTGCTGTGCTGGCTTGGCAGGAAATCTGGTGTTTCCTACTGGTTTCTTCTTTGGGGGAGGAAGGAGTGATCCCACCTGCCCTTGTCCCAAGCCCCAGCCATGGGTGAAGGGAGCTCTTCTGCACTATGCCTGGTCATTCCCAATCCTGGAGGCTCAGATTTAAGCCTCTGCTGTGCAGTGATGGCTGCGCTGCAGCTGTACCAGTACCCAACCCCTCCTGAAAACCTCATTGGTCCTACACTGGATGCAATGGCTTTTATTTCTAAAGGTGTCCTGAGAAATCCCTCAGGAATGGTGTCAGGATAGGGTGCCTATCTCTTCCACACCTAGACAGGCAGTTCCTGCATCCCTTTCCCCAGTGCTGCTGCTGTTGGCCACATCCTGGCACCCCACAGCACGTGGCTGGTGGTGGTGGGCACTCTGCTCACCCAGCAGCCTGGGCACTGGGAACTGCAGGTACCCAGACTGGAAAATCCCTGGGCTGAAGTCACCCCATGTGAGTCAGGCTGGGTCTCCATGGCATTAGCCCATCGACTGGGGGTGAAACTGGTGGTGAGGTTTCCACCACTTCCCTCGGGGCTGCTGCAGCCCAGAGCTCTCATGTTGTTTCCCGTGACAGGCATTCCCATTTTGCTCTTGTTCTCTTTCCTTCTGACTTTCCTCTGCACACAATCGTTCCTGAAGGAGAGCCAGGAGGATGGGAATGTTCCTGTGGTGACACTTGCAGGGATTGCTCCTGGCTGGATGTCACAAGCAGCAAAGAGCTGTCCTGGGACAGATGGTCCCCAGCCGCCCAAACTACTTCCAGGGCTGCTGGACCTGTGTCACTTTGTTCGTACTCACTTTGGTCCCACAGAACACATTTTTTAGGAGCAGAATCAATGATTGTGGGTCCTTTGCTCCCCTAAATATTAACTCTTGTGATCAGCCTGCTCATACTACCTTTCTGCAGCAGCAACTGCCTCCACAGAGAGGAAGGGGATTCTCTTCCCCCTCTGCCTGTCTGTCTAGGTACAGGGGGAACACGGGATCCTGGGGGGGTCAAATGGAGTCAACCCCAGCTGTGGGCCCACGAGGGTGCTTCGCTCTGGCAGTAGCTGGGGTGGGAGGTTGGAGGTCAGAGGAGGGTCAGGTTTTTGACACGCACTACAGCGACACGGTGGTTAAAATTAGCCCGCAGAGAGGAAACTGGCAGCTCTGTGGAAGAGCAGAAGTTTCCTCTCACAGCAGCTTGGTGTGGCTGGGCTGATGCCGCTGCCAGCCCTTGCTCACCGTGGCACAGCCCCTCCAGGGCACAGCATGGTGACGAGCCGGTGTGCGGTGACACCGGGGTGTGCGGCGTTGGCATTGCACCATGTGTGTCCCTGGGTGTGAGGCACCTGGTTGAGTCACCTGTATGGGATCTGACTCTCTCCCCAGCTTCAGAATCCTGGTCGTGGGAGCCTGCAGGGACCCTTTTGGGACAGGGGTTTGTGAGGCTCTGTATGAGCAGAGCAACACCAGAGTGGTTTGTGCAGGGCAGGAGAAGCTTGGGTGTCAATGTGGACTTCGTGTCTGTAGCGTGTAGCACTTTTAGTCCTGTTTGCTGACTTTCTCCCTATAAATCTGCAGCTCCTGGGGGTGACACCGGTCAGCAGGAAGCACCAGGGGAGAGCTGTGCAGGTGCAGAGCCCTGCTGCAAGGGGACAAAGGCTGAGCCGAGGCCAGCCCTGACAGAGGTGCCGGCAGAGACTGTGCCGCACGGGATGGGGCTGTGGAGGCACCAGGCTCCCATGCTCTGGAAACTCCATTTGAGAGCCTCATAAATTGGATAATTACCCAAGCTATTGAGTTTCCTTCTGGCCAGATCCATCCCAGCCTCCCTGACGGGGCTCCCCAGTGGGTCTGTGAGATGGGCCCATGGGATGGGGTCGGGCTGGAGGCAAGGAGCTTTTCTTAAATGCCCTCACCCACCCGTTCTCACACCTGCATCCCTCCCCAGCTTTTGGGGGGGAATCTGGCAATGGAGCCAAAACGAAAAGTAGGGACAAGCCAAATCATTGATCTCTCATGGTTCAGCAGTTCTTTCCCCATTTGGAGTTGGGCAGGGGGCTGGCTGTCCCCTGGCAGTCCTGCAGCCCTGGGGTGCACAGAGGAGGCAGGACAGAATACGGATTGGTGCTGGGTGTCCTCACTTTGCCCGCCTCCCTTTCCTTGGGGACAGTGGGCTGCAAGGCACAGCAAACCCCTTCCATCCCTGTTTAGAAGAGGGGCACCCCGCACATCCCTGCGGTGCTGCCTCCATCCCACTTGGCCTTCTATCCCTGAACATTTCCCCCTGGTCGTTACTCATCCACTCCCCTTTGCACTGACTTTGTTTTCCTTTCCCTCTCCCCAACCCCCTCGTCCTCACCCCGTAGGTTATTGCAGCCGACTGCAAGAGGGTCACAGTTCTGAAGTATTTCCTGGAAGCCCTTTGTGGACAAGAAGAGCCTTTGCTGGCATTCAAGGGTGGAAAATATGTGTCAGTGGCACCCGTCCCAGACGCCATGGGAAAGGAAATGGGAAGCCAAGAGGGAAAACAACTGGAAGATCAGGTACCGTGCGGGAAGAGCGCGCCTCGGTGAAGGAAGAATCACCCCTGTGGGGCCCAGCCTGTGCCTGCCCTGCAGCTCCCGCTATTTATAGCTGGCGTAGCTGTGTGTGCATTTTATGGGGGGAGGCGGGGGGGCAAATGGTGCACAGCCCTTGTCTCCCGAGTGTGCTTCACTCGTGCCCTTTCCTGCCAGTCCAGCCCGCCTGCCTCTATCTAGCACTCTGCTATGAGTTCCAGATGCTGCTTTTTCATACCCAGAGCAGGGGGGAGCTTTAATAACGTGCAGCACCGAGGCCCCGGGAGAGGAGGTGGGCGAGGGGGTGTCAGGGTTCAGCTTCAGGATCAAGTTTATAGCCGTGGAGCTTGTTGCAGCGGAGGCCTGAGCTCCAGCCTCCAGCACACGTACAGGAAGAGCTGACATTGGCGCCCCGTCCCTCCCCTGCCTCTCACATCCTGATGTGATTAAGGAATTCAGCTCTTGTTTTTCTGCCCTTGCTTGTTCCTGTAGGCCTTGCTTCACTCCAGGCTCCGTGTGTGTGTTTAAGGGCCCTGCCAGCCGCTCTGCAGGTTGACTCTTTTCTTCTGTTTAATCTTGCAGTTGGAAAGGCCAGGGAAACAGGAGAGAGGGGCAGAGGCACTGGGAACAGGAAGCTGGGTGGCCCGCGCTGCCCAGGCTCACTCTGGCTCCCCTCCCTGTGCCGAGGCCAGGCACTCAGAGCCAGAGAGGTATCACCCCCTATGGGGACAGCACCTTGTCTATGTCCCATGGCTCTGTGTGCCCCAGGGAGCTGACAACTGGAGGAGCCCAGAGCAAGACTGTACTCAGCACCCCCTTTGTCCCAGCATCCAGCTCCAGCTGAGCAGGGACAGATTATAGGTGTTTTGTTTTTGCACTGAGGGTCAGAGCAAATCCCCAGACAGCAAGAGATGTCTCTGTAAAGGTGAGAGACCTGGACCTTTGTCCTCTTCTGGAGAAGGTGCTGGAGGTTTTCAAGCTGACTTATGGAATATGGGAGGATCTTCAGGTTCTACCCAGTGTCATGACGGGGATGGTCCTGTTCTCAGGTCAGTCCCTCCAATTCCTGCTGTGAACAAGCACAGTATGAGGGTAGCTCCCTCCTGCCCTGTCCCCACAGACTCTTCTCAGCTGTGGGAACCTCTCTCTGAGCTCATTGTGCAACCCTGGAGCTTCCTCCTTTGGCTCTGATCTCAAGGGAGCTTCCAGCTCTCCAGCGTGACCACCACCACACTGGGCAAGCGGGCCCCGACCCACCACAGCAGATCTGGCAGACGCTTTTCCCTGAGGCCCTTCCCCGATCGTCTGCCTCTGGCAGCATCCCCCTATCCCCTGTCATCCAGGCTGTCCCAGCAGAGGGAAGTGAGCCTGAGGGCTTCATCTTCCTCCTTCCCATGCCTAAAAAGTCACAGGGAGAGACGAGTAGGTGGTTCTGTGGCCAGGCAGGTGTGCGGTCCTGGTGAAATGATTGAGTGCACGACTGTGCAGTGCTGGGGTTGTTCTAAATTAAGACCATGGGTCCCTCCTGCTGCCACATGTCATGGCAACCTGCACAGAGCAAGGAGTGTAGCCATGCTCTTATCCCTCTGTGCAGGGTCTGTCCCCTCCCTGCAGCCCTCTAGGGACTCAGAGCAGGTCTTTCTGCCCAGGTGCCACTTGGGAACTCTTCCCAGCCCCATCACAACCCTTGGCTTTTGTGCAGAGAAGGGGAGATGGGCAGTGGCAGGGCTTGGTTAGGACTGTGGTCACTGCAGTGGGGCAGCAAGGGGGCCTGGGCGAGACAAGGGGTAGCTGTCAGCAGGAGTGGCAGAGTTGGGCTCCTGGGCAGCACATGTGGGACACGTGTTGAGGAACAGGGACTTGTGGGCTCCCCTTCAGACCTGAAGTCACTGGGGAGAGCAACAAAGCTGCAGCCGAACTTGGTTGTGACTGATCCCCAGTTAGACACCGGCCACCACCTCCCACCTTCCTGTGTCCCAGAGATTTGGGTACATGGGGAAAGGCCAGTGTGGCCTTCACCTGGGGAGGGAACAGCGTGGCTCTTTCTGGGGTCTTCAGTTTAAGCAGTGTAGGCATCCTGGGAAGGGCCTGCAGAACTCCTGATGGAAAGCCCCAGGGAAGGGTCTCTAGGAGAGGGAGAAGATGCAACATGGTCTAGAAGTGCTTATGTGGGCAGGAGGTTGGAGAACCTTGAGTTCATATCGAACTTAAAGTCAAGATTCAGTGTCTCCTTCTGAAACATCTGTTCCAAGTCAGATAGAAGTTTTGTGGTGGGTGCAGGCATCTCTCTGACCTGTACCGAAATGAAAACAGAGGCAAGAGGCTCTTTCCTCTCCTGGGTTCATGTATTTGAGCTTCCTGTCAAGATGACCACCCTGTGTTCCCAGCCTGGGATGAGGCAGCAGGGTTAGAGCAGCCTCGTACAACCTCACAGAGCAGCATTTGCTCCAAGGGATGTGTCATCTAAACAGCCAGGCAAAGCAGAGAGACAGGGAAATACCATGGTTTCACAGCACTGAAGGCTGTAAAACATCAGTGACTCACCCAAGGCTGTGGGAAGAGTTTTCCAAGGTGAGGAAGAGGGTGTGATTTTAGAACAGAGTGTTAAAGCTGGGCTGCCCCTGCCCTGCCTGGTCGCTGCCTTTCCTGCCCCGTTACCTCCTGTCTCACCTTGTCATTTCCTGGATGTTTACTATTAACTGGCTTCTTTTGGATGTTTAGAAATAGTCAGTCGCTCATCAGCAAGAGGTGATGGACCATGCCTGACAGGGATTTGTCTGCTGGAAGAAGGAGAGCAAAACGAGAATGATCTGTGTCACCAGCATCCCTTACAATGACTTCTCTCCTGTTTTGCTCTCTTTCTGCATTTCCTGGAAGAAGGATGATGATGTGAGGATTGAGGCATTTGAAGATGATTCGGAGACTGAAGGCAGTGGAGGAGAGATGGACATCAAGGAGCTCAGAGCCAAAAAGCAAGCCCTGGCCAGGAAAGTTGCTGAGCAGCAGCGCCGTCAAGACAAGATTCAGGTAGGATGGGCTGATCCCACCTCACTGTGCTGATGGTGCACAGCCGTTATCCTGCCGTGCTTCAACAGCCTCTTGGGATGTCCCGTAGCACCTTGACCTCCCTGAGTGTAGGTTCCCTGTGCTGTCTCTGTGAAACCCAGCAGCAAGATCAGCTTTGGCCCTCTGGAAGGGCCAAATCGGGGTTGCTGTCCCCACCCTGGGTAAGATCTGCTGTCTCAGCCCCTGAGGTGAATGTTCTGGGGACTCCTGGGACCCTCTTGAAGGCAGACACAGCTTCCCTACAGAGCTGTCAACACACCCAGGAGCCCTGGCAGAGCTGTAGTGCTGTGTGTGCCAGGCAGTGAGCTGTCCCCCCACCCAGGGCAGAGGCTCCACGGTTCAGTGAGAAATCAGCTTTCCTGTGTAGCGGGGCACAGGCAGACAGGGAGAGGGTGGGACGAGAACGGCAGAGTTCATGCAGGAGCCAGCAGCGGAAAAATAGTCTGCGAACGGCTGCTGCAGCCAGAACGTTGCCATCGTTATGGGGACAAACAGACGGGATACAGGTGATCCTGGCCTGGCCCTGGCCTGATCTTACCATGTTTCCCAGTGGGAGCTGGTGAAGTAAACTGGTTGGACTGGGAGCAGACCCCTGGCAATGCACCCTGTTGCTTTAAGAGCAATCTCACATGCATGGCTGTTGGCTGCCTCCTTGCTCACAACCCCTCTTCCTCCAGCCTCGCAGCCCAGATGAAGATTTCTCAGCAGAGGAAAAATTCTCCCTGGCTCCCCTCCCCCTCACCTCCGCCCTCTCTAATGCCCAGGGCCCTTCACTTCCATAATTCTTCATTTTCCAGCCTTGAACGTAAGCCAGACACATCTGTCTGGCCATATGCGTGAACTCTGCAGTGTGTGCCGAGGTGGTTGTAAAACAGGGCTGCTGAAGGCCCTACTGGGAGAGCCTGCACATGTGTACCCTCCGGCTACTGGCGCCGGGCCCAGAACCACTGCGCTTCGCTTTTCCAAACCCACCCCAACCTTTTCAGATTTTGCCTTTTTTCTTTTTCTTTTTTTTTTTTTCATTTGAATTTGGAGCAATTCATATCAAGGCGAAGGTAGAAGTTGTGCCGGGAGGGAGGGGCCCGCCCCCGCAAGCGAGTCCATTATTGTTGGCAGGTACCTGAGTCACGTTAATACAGGGAGGAAGAAAGCAGCAGCGAACGAGTGAGAGATTGGAGAGATGGGCTGTAAATTAAAGCGGCCTGAAGCCTTCCAGCCTCCCAGGGTTGTTAAGCGGGAGGTGTAAGTAAATTCCCCACTTCCCACTGCCTTGTACAGACACAGCAAACAGGAACTGCACATGTTCAGGGAGGGCAGCATGCAGCAGATCCCGGCCCCGGCGACCAGCGCAGCTGCAGCAGGGCCCCCCGGGATGGCCGCTGCCCATTCTGCGGGGAGAGTGGGGGCTGCCTGATGTTGTCAGGGGCTTTCTCCCCCCGGCGTGCTCCTCCCTTCCTCCCTGGCCGTGCTGGGGCCGATGCTCGCAGGCAGAGAGAGGTCAAAATGAGGGTGTGGGCAGCTTCAGGAGCTGCACAGCTGAGAGCTGAGGTGCAGTTGGAGTCTGACGGTGCGGGGCGGAGGAGAAGTCCTTAGGGTTTCAGTAAAGTCATCCAGTCCATAGCTGGCTGGGAATGGCCTAGAGCAGAACATGTGTGCTTGCCCCAGTCCTCTCCCTGCCCTGGTACTGACCACGCAGCTGGAGGAGTGGAGGAGCTCGGGTGGAAAATGCTGCCAGCAGAGGCCAGGTTGGAGCCAGCTCAGCATCCACCCCCTCCACTTTCCCTCTTAGCCTGTGATCCTTGACCTTTTTGCTCTTCCCAAGAGATTTTATGTTTCATGAGACTTGAGGACCTTCTGCCTTCCCTGTTACAGCCTCTCATTCACTGCCCACCTAGGGAGCATCAGGTGCTCTCCGAGTCCCACTTTCATTATCCTGGGGACAAGCACAGATACATCCAAGTCCAGCAGATGTGGCTCCTGTATCAGCACACTTGAGAGCCTCAGCTCCCCACGCAGTGCCATGTGACTGTGCCTGCACAGCAGTGGGGGCTCAGATCCAAGTGCTGTGGCTGCCCTCTGTAGAATCTGTGATGATGTGTGCAGGGACCCAGGGTGCAGGGCAAAGCTTTCATCTCTTGGCCATCTGGTTTCTTTCTGTGCCCAAGGGGAACGTGGTGTCAGAGTCTCAACTGGGACCTGCAGAGTTGTGCTTCTCATGGGTAAAGTCACTGCCTTCTCCCCAGCAGGTTTTCCTGCACTGTCCCTGCCTTTATCCTGCTCCCCGCCTCTGGCAGCCCAGCTGTGCTGCTGGTGGAGATCACACACCCGACACTGTTCCAGGTTCACTGCTGCTGCAGGACAGCCCTATGGCTTCTCATTGCAGCCTCCATGCTGGGGTCACATTCACACCTCAAGGGGAATTTGGACTTCACTGAGCTCCTTTAGTCCCTGTTCTTTCTGGATGTGTGCAGGACTGTGGCTCAGGCTGCTGGGGTACATGACAAAAAGGGTGACCCTTGGCCAGCACCAGCTGTAGAGGGAACAGGAGAGCTCAGTTCTGTTTCCTTACATGACCTTGGTCCGCAAAACCATTACTCTGAGGGGGAAAGACAGGCCAGAGCAGGATAAGGTCTCTTGTGTCCCTGGGAAGCCCTTTGCTGCCTGGCCCTGGGTGATGGGTTGGCTGCTGCTCCCTGGCTCCACTGCCAGCCTATCTCTGCCCTCACAACATGCCCAGACTGGGACAGAGTTGGTGACAGCTGGTAGCAGCAGAGATGCACTGGGACAAGGTGAAAGACCAGCCAAATCCCTGGGTGCTGCCCAGGTATCTGGAAGGAGAAGAGACCAGGCAGGCAGGTACACAAGAGGAGGTGGCAGCAGTGCTGCTGGGGCAGGCAGCGTTCTCAGTCAGGGCTGTCCCCAGCCCGCGCCAGGTCGTGCCCTGCTCTCCCAGCCACCCCTGCTGCTTGGCCAGGCCCTTGGTCCATGCTGTTCAGCGTCCCCTGTCCTTTGTGCCGCCGCTGTGCGCTGGGAGCGGTCGAGTTTCCTGACCGGTTGAAAACATCCCACCTGAAACATAACAGGCTCTTCCTCTGGATGCTGCTATTGTTTTGCTCAGCATTACAGAAGCAGCTTAACCGGGGCGGCCAATTATGACATGTCTTCCCAAAATAGCCACTCTCCTGTCCCTTCTGAGCCCACGGAACGGCTGCCCCCTTAAGATGCAGCCGCTCCTTTGTGGCGGTAGTGTGAGTAAGTGGCTAAATATAGCCGTGTCCCATTCACGCTCTCCTCGGCGCGCAGGAACAATGCCGCGGGCGCACACGCGCCGACACGCACCTGCCTGGGAGCGGGTGCCTGCTGGCTGCGGAAGGCGCACACCCACCCACGGCGGCTCCGCCACGGCGGCGGCCCCGGTGAGCTACCAGGCACAGGGCACGTTTACTCCTGAGGAAGACGCTGGAGGACGAGCCTTGGGAGGAGGAAGCCCTCGAGCAGAGGCTGGAGAGGCATTGTTCTCGGCCCTGGAAAATCCGCCTCCGATCCCTGCGGAGCGCGAGGGGATGGAAGGGGCAGCGGCGCCGGGTTTCCCCGCGGTGGGAGAGCAGGTCGTGGCAGGAGAGGCGGTGGCAGGATGGTGATGGCCCATACATCCAGGCAGAGCAGCGTGACCCCATGTGACCTGTCCCAAAGGCAGCAGGGCACTTGTCTCTGCCAAGCTTTGGCTCCATGCCTTTCCACCATCCTGGCACTATGGGCAGAGGAGCTCTGGCGTCTGTGTGTGGAACCTCAGGGATCCATGTGGAGATCCCCTCCTATTCTGTTCTAGTGGTGGAGACCCATGGGTCAACCCCTCTCTCTTTGCATGAAGTTTCTCTTGGTGACCTGGCTTTTGGAGGTCCTGCCCTCTGCCCGTGCTGGAATCCCTCACCCAGGCAGCACCTTCCGGGGAATCCCCCAGGTGATCCCAGCTGATGGATGAGCTGGGAATTTGGGACTGTGTGTGCAGGAGTGTCTGATCTCAGTGCTGCCACCAGCTGGGGCAGCCGAGGGAGCCACCTCCGGCTCCAGCCCAGCTCCTGGGAGAAGCCCCCACGGCTGGAGCAGCAGGATGGGCAGGGGGCTGCAAGTGGGAGAATCGCTGAGGCCACAGAGTATGGGTGCGGGAGGCGAGGTGGGGGGAAGCTGTCAGCCCAAGGAGAGAGCACGAAGCCTCCAGCCTCAGAGGTCCCCTGCCACGTCCAGCACTGTGGGGTCACCCTGCCATCAAACCAGGCAGTGTTTTTAACTCAAGTAAACCAAGACTAAAATCTGACAGTTTGAAAGCACTTGGCCAGGGTGAGGCTGTACCTCCGCTGTTCCGTCTGCCCCACGCTCCCCAGGGTTGTCTCCAGACTCCACCTCCCAACAGGACACACAGGCCAGCATCTCCCTGTCCTCAGATCAGGGAAACTGAGGCACAGTGGGACTGGCAGCCTGTTTTTGGCAGCAGCACAGAAGCCGGGCCCCAGACACAGGCACCACAATCTGCATCCCCATGTTCCCCTTCCTCCCCACAGGACCGTGCCCCACGGGCCAGCAGAAGGGTTAAGGCAGAATTCGCCTCCCCAGTTCTCCACACATGGGCTCCCTTTCATCTCTGGCGTGGGGCCAGCCAGCGTCCGCATGAATCACAGGCCACTCCTCTCTCCCCCAAGCCCCTTGGCCAGAGGCTTCTGCAGCCTTTTACTCACACAAACAAAAATAAATCTCGCTGCCGGCCTCTGAACTCTGCAAAGGCGAGTTTCCCTCTGGCTCCCCGAGCGGCCCGGAGCTGTGCGCGGGGACTTGGCACGCTCCCCGCCGACCTCGCTCTTTCACTCCCGGCGCATCCTGTGTCCTTCTCTCACCGGGCGGCCCGGCGAGCGGAATGGGACGTGACGGCCGGCACAGGCGTTGCTGGCGGCTGCCAGGAATCGGCCGGGTACAGCCCACGAGGGCCGCCGGGGCAAATGCCACACACGAGGGTACTGCCCTCCCTGCCATCACCCCCAGCCCCAGGGGTAGGTGAGAGTCCTGCTCATGCTCCTGAGGTCACCTTCACGGGCTGGGGCAAGTCACGGGGTCAGGGTCTGTATTGGGGTGCAGGTGGGGATCCTCTCCAGCCAGCAGCCCTTGTTCACATGGGACTGTTGCAGTTCATTGAAGACTGTGTGGTTTCACTCACCTCTTCCTACAACTTTGGGGCCATTGACATCTTTGGCCACCTCACAAGGGACATGCCGCTCTCTGGTTTCTGTGTTGGCTAAAGAGGCTCTTCTCTGTCTCCCCATAGCAGGGGGAGCAGGGTCTGGTACCTCCCAGGGGTGAGTGTCTCCTCCCACACCCCAAAACCCTGTGGAGACACCCCACCTCCTACTCTCCTCATGGTGAGGCAGCAGCAGCACCGTGCTGGAGTTGACTCCAGTTTGTCCCTGGCTGTAGCTCTTCCTGTGCCACTGGTGAGTGCCGACACCTCTCTGGGTGAAGGCAGAGCAGGGATGGCATCCAGCACATGGCTGGTGCAGAGCATCAGTGTAGGGACACTGGTGTGTCCCTTGTATGATGGGAAGGGCATGTCCTCACACTGGCATGCAGTAGGCAGGACCTGGCATGCTTCCCACTCTGCCTGTCAGCCCTCAGGGTCTGTGGGAGCCATGTCCCCAGGACTAGCACTACCAGAAGGAGGGTGGGAGGCACGTGGTGGGGTTCTGTTTGCTGCCTTGCCTGGAGACACTTGTGGGAGGTGGCAGCATCAAGCTGCCTTGATTTAAAGCCAGATGACAACACTTGGAAATGAATTAAAAACCACTTCTTTCCATGGCCACTGCTGGCCCGTGCAGCTCATCGTTCCAGGGCGCCTCCGAGGCTTTGGCATGACTGAGGGAGGGTTGGGATCCTCACTGTGGGCAGGGGGAGCTCCCCATAACATTGGGCAGAGCAGGGTCGGTGGCCCTCACATGTCCCTGAGGCGCATCTGGGGGTGTGAGCCCAGTGTCAGAAGGGTTTGCATGGTGGATGTGTTCCACAGCAGCACTGCTGTGCTCCTTGGGTGACCGGTTCCTATTAGAGGCAACAAACATCAGTGAGTCCAGGGAAGCTATTTTTAAGTAGAGGAAGCACTAGAATAGCATCCTGAGTTTTTTAATCCTGTGACTTACTAAAGAGCCCGAGTCCTTCGAGAGCCTCGAAAGTCATACGTGAGCTCTGGGGTCCCGTTTTGGCAGCTGGCATTGTCCAGAGGTCCAGGTGCAGCCCTGGAAGGCAGGCAGGGAGCCCCAGCAGACCCTCTCCCTGTGAGTGTGAGCACCTTTGGTTTCAGTGGGTGCAAAGGGCTCAACCAAGGACAGCACTGTGAGTTTTCAGGGCTGGAGTCCACCTGGTTTCCCAGCTGGATGGCAACGGAAAAGGCAAGGCATGTGCAGGAGGTGGTAGGACAGTGAGGGAGATACTCAGCCAAGGATCCCCACCCCACAGACCTCTGGCTGCCTGCTCGGGGTCCCTGTGTTAGCATGCTGTTGGCAGGACTTATGTGTCCCAAACTGGTTTGTTTTGGCTGTTGTCGCCTTGAGCTGTTTTCTCTGTGGAGCCCCAGAACTCCCATCCTCCCGTCCCCTTTTCTCCCTGCTGGTCTCTGTCAAGGTCAGTCTTTTGGCACTGGTGCAGATGGTCCTGGCAACTGCCAGTCCCAAAAATGGGACAGTTCCCAAAACCCCTCCATTTTCAAGGCTGGTTCTTCCCAGAGCCTGGGCAGGGCTGTTTTCCTAGAAGAGTGCTCTCTTGGAGGTTTTTGCCATCCTGCTGTGTACTGTGGGCCTGCCCACAGAAACCCCTGTGTTTGGGGTGTGCAGGTGGGATGGATGCAGCCTCCTCCCAGTCTCCTTCACATGGATGCATGCACGTCAGCCAGGCTTATCTTCTACTCTCAGGGTTCGTGGGTCGTGGGGCTGACATCCTCCTTCCTCACCGTGTGTCCTTCCTTCTCCTCCAGGCCGTGCTGAAAGACCAGAGTCAAATGAGGCAGATGGAGCTGGAGATCAGACCTGTTTTCCTGGTCCCAGACACCAATGGTTTCATCGACCACCTCAGCAGCTTGATCACACTGCTGGACTGCAGGAAGTTCATCCTGGTGGTGCCCCTGATCGGTGAGTAGGCCAGTGCTGTGGTGGGGGCTTCCCCTCCCTCCTGGCATGGTCTGTCCCTCCATTCTGTCTCCCTCTCTCGATGCCCCATGTGCCCACAGTGCCTGTGTGGTCTGGAGCTGGTCGGCTCATGCCGTGGGACTGGACTTCATCCTGCCCTGTCTCATCCCAGTCGTTGTTGGCATTCCTTCAGCCCCAGTCATCCTTCTCCCTTCCTGCCAGCCTTCTGCCCACAGCACTCAGCAAACTCCTCTCCTCCTGGTGTTTTTTGGGGTGCCAGGGGGCTGGGAGAAGCAGTTGGGCGTTAAATGGGATTTGGAGGGAATTTTGAAGGGAGCAAGGAGGAGGGAATTGTTAAACAATCAGAACAGATAGCTTATCCTAGCTGAGCTGGGGCTTAGGCAGCCTGAGCAAATGGCCGGCCTGTGTCCCAGCGTCTCGGAGCTGCTCAAGCCCAGCCCTTCTTTTTATCCTTATAAAGCTCGCAGTAAAACAGCAAGCTGGTTCCCGTTATTGGTAAACACTCACCCTGGCAGATAACGGCTGTGCTGCTGGGTGGTCTCCCAGGGTGGCGGGAGGATTTGGTTAGATGCCTTTGCTCTGATTGTTTGATCACACTCTGGGCTGGAGGTAATGTTCCTCCGGCCAATGTCACTCTGGCGCCTGGCACGTCCTGATGCCAGCCCGGCACTCAGAGGATCCCCAAGGACAGCAGGAAAGGCCAGGGCAGGAGTGGGGCTGAGCCTCACAAAGCCCACAGGCTGCCCCATCCCATCCATAGCCTCGGGAGGCTGAGGGTCAGCTGTGTCCCACGGGCATCTCCGGCACCCAGGCAGTGAGGTGCACTCCTTCTGGCCTGCTGCACGCAGGGGTGCTGCCCTCCAAGCTTCCTTCTCAACTCCTGATGGCCAGCAGACATCTCTGCCTGCCTCAGAGCCAACGTCCAGCTGCCACCCTTCCCCACAGGGTGAGCAGCCCGGATCAGAAGGGATTCCTGGGGCTGAGGATGGGACCCCTGGATGAGAAGAGCAGGGTTGGATGGCTGCCCAGCTCAGCACAGGAGCTGCCAGGAAGCTCCGTGGCTTGGAACTGCAGTGCCAGGGCTTTGTGTGGAAGCAGAGGGAAGGCAGTCGGCAGCACCTGCAGAGCCTGGGCAGCCCTGGGGGCTGTGGAGCATATTAACACCTGAGAGAGCTGTGACCTGCCCTGGAGCCATGGTCCTGCCTCCCAGTGCACTCCTGTGGTTGCCATGAAGCTTCTCCATCAATCCCCAGCCAGGGGCAGCAGGAGAGCTGAAAACTCTGGTCCTGTCCCCTCCAAGATGCTGCTGCCTTCAACCTGCAAAAGGAGCCTGACCTGTCCTACCAGAGGCAGGATTGAGCACCTTCAGTGCCCTCCTGTCCTGCTGCCTCCTTGCATGGCCTAACATAGGAGGGACAGAGTAACTTACCTTCCACTGCTGCCACCTCCCCAGAGCACCCCGAAGACACACAGTCCCTTTCCACACCGGATGTTGGTCACGTTTCCCCTCATTCCCCAGGAAAGCCATCAATGTGGGCAGGAGGAAGCCATCCCCTGGGGTGAGCCAAGGGCCCATGGCTGCTGGAGACAGAGACCTTGGTGCCATGTCCCGTCACCGGGCTGGAGATAGGCACAGTGCCCTTCCCCTGGTATTCCTCCCTGCTCTTCCCGGGGATGCAGCAAGGGGTTAAGCACTCGGCTTCTCGTTGGGTTTGTTTCTCTTGCTCTTTAACCTGCTCTGTGCTCCTTGAGCCTGACCCCGCCATGGAGAAGCCAGGCCTGGTGCAGAAGCACAAACAAGCCTCCCCTTTGAAGCCTGTTTAGCTTGGAAGCAGGAAGGCGGATTTCGGGAGGGAATACCAGCTTTTCCTGTTTGATGTTCCGTTCTTGCACGGCTCCCCCCACCCCGGGCCCAGCCGTGCATTGTGTGGAAATGGCAGCATCAGGTCGGTAGCAAGAAGAGTCTCCAGCCAGGGAAGAGCAAAGCAACTCCATGCAGATTTAATTGGAATACCCAGACAGTGAGTGCCAGTCTCACCATGGAACAGAGCGATCACACAGGCTCCCCGGGCAGTGATTCACAGCACTGGGGAGAGGCCTCAGACCCCGAGCTCTCTCCCCGAACCCCCCAAGGAATGCATAGTTCCCACTTGAACTCAGGACTTGGCTCCAAGCTCGGAAACAATCTTCAGAAATGAAGCCATGGCTAAAACACACACACTGTGCGCGCAGAGGCTCCGCCGCGCACACGTGCACACCAGCTCTCTCGCGCGCACGGCTTCGTGCACACACAGCCCAGTGCACAATCACAGGCAGGGACACTTGTTTGCACATCTGGATGCACGTTTGTGTGCCCAGCCTCGCCACCAGCGGCAAGGCTGGGTACACAAGGGTGCATCCAGATGTGCACACGAGCATTGTTGCTCGCACACACATGCTCGCTCCACAACAAAGCTGCTCTTCCAGCAGCCCCAGCACCCGAGGGTCGGTCCCTCCTGGAGCTCTGAGGTCCCTTGGGCTTAGGGGGCTGGAGCAGCTGGAGTTCCTGCCTGCTTGGCAGCAGTACAAGAGGTTCCAGTTAAGGTGAACAGGCTGGGAATCCACCTGGATTCCAAGCTCATCTCGAGTCAGGACAGATGCACAAAGCCAGATGGGTGAGGTGTTGAAAGGAGCGTGTTCCCTGCCAGGAGCATGGAATGGTGGCTTCAGGTGGGAAAACAGGGCTGGAATTTGTGTGGGAAATAGTGCCAGGGTGGGAACTGCCTGCTTCCTGTTCCCATGTGCAGCCCTGCAGCAGCAGGGCAGAAGTTTTCCATGTGGGACAGTGCAGAGCCAGGCAGTGCCACGCGGGCAGGAGGCAGAGTGCCACCAGCCATCGCTGTGCACAGAGGTGGAGGAGCAGGATGCAGGAGTTCAGGGTTTCCTGACACCCACGGGCACGGACGTGCCGTTGATCATGATGCAGGAGTGTGGGGTGGGGGGCACAGCAATGCTCCCCAGCATTTCACAGAGTAGAACCAGTTGGAGCAGAACCAGTTGCCCTTACCAGTTACACTGCGGGGGCGAGGTGCCTGCGCTCTCGAGGTCGAGCCAGGTGACCCACAGAGGTGGAAGGCAGCAAAGCTTTTCCAGACCCACAGCCAAGTCCAGGAGCACAGGGACACTGCGGCAGCTGAACCCAGATTTCCTGAGCCAGCTCCCAGTGCCCCGGCCCCGAGGCCTTGGCAACTTGCATGCTCCAGCAGCAGGTCATGGGAGCACCTTGTCCCATGGTAACTGTACCTCCTCTTCCTGTTTGAAGTGATAAACGAGCTGGATGGCCTGGCCAAGGGCCCAGAGATGGAGCACCGGGCTGCGGGCTATGCCCGCCAAGTGCAGGAGAGAGCCAGGAAGTCCATCGAGTTCCTGGAGGAGCGATTTGAGAGCAGGGACAACTGCCTGAGGGCTCTGACCAGCCGAGGCAACGAGCTGGAGTCCATCTCCTTCCGCAGTGAAGACACCACTGGCCAGCAGGTAAGGGGCATCCTGGACACTGAGTTATTTGCCACCACCTCCTCGGGGAAGATCAGGGACCCTGGGGTCCAGGAGCTCTGGGCAGGAGGTACCTCTGCCCCCCTGTTTGCAGGTGACTGAGCTCTTGTTTCAGGTCAGAGTGGCCCTGCTCTCTACTGAGCTGTGTTGGGGTGTCTCGAGGTGGTGCAACAGTCAGGGTGGTGGGGTAGCAGGGTATTCCCTGTCAAGGGTAACGTTGCCCTTTTTTTTTCCAGGGAAACAATGATGACCTGATTCTGTCCTGCTGCCTCCACTATTGCAATGACAAGGCCAAGGATTTCATGCCCTCCAACAAAGGTAGAATATCCTCACATCTTTGTCCCTTCTCTGTTGCATTCCACAGACTCTTCCAGTTTCTCTTTCATGACTCTTGGATCTGTTCTCTCCTGCATTTTGCCTCTTTCAACACCAAGGTGCCACCTCCTGCCTCCGGTCAGCCCAAGGCTGTGACCCTCCCACCTCATTGCCAAATGTGCACCTCACAGCACTTTGGGGATGCCCCAGCCTGTGACAAACCCACCATAAATGTCCACAGAGCCATTTTTGTGGTGACAAAGGGCCAGAAAGCGCCTCCTCCTCACACCCCCCCGATGCCTTCTGTCCAGGGCTCTTTTCCCTCCTAATTCCTGGTTGGCATCGGCCATGTGTGCTGGGACCAGACAGCCCCCAGGCTGTTGCCAGGGCGGCGGGGATGGGAATCGCATCAGCAGCTGCCCAAGAAATCAACCCGCATTTGTCAGTGCGAATTCTTAGCAGCTTAACTTGTCAGATTCACAGAGAAACCGTCACCAAATGTTTATGTGCAAATGATGCTGAATTTTGAAATCATGTGGATTATGGGGAATGGGGCCTGACAAGCTGACAGCCTCTGGTTTGTAACAAGGAGGCGCGTCACCAGCACGGAGCAGAGGATGTTTATTGTTACACATTTCTTAAAGTGTCCGCACAAAACCTCCCAATCCCGCTTTCAGCAGCCCTCAGTCCCCAGCCTGGTTTCCCACTGATCCCCCAATCCCCTTCCTCCTGGCATGGGTCAGCCAGGTGCTGACCCCACCATCCTCAGCCCCAACACTGTGACCGTAGCCCGCGTTCCTGGCCACCCTCCCCTTCCCCTCGTCCTGCCGCTCCCTGCGCAGCCAATCTGGGCCCATGTTGGGCTCCCATAAACTCTGTTTTTTCCATTCCCGTCCTGGCTCGGAGGCACTGTGTTTCCTGTGCTCATAGGAACAGTACTCTGGTCACAGGACCCAGCTGCTTACACATACCCCATATGCTTCCCCTGCCTCGCACACACGTAAGCATGGCTCCCACATCCCCACCCGGCACGTTGCGTGCGGGGCAGCTCATCCATATGGGGGCAAGATCTCTTAGAATATTTCTCAGGCATCAACTCTCTCTGGCTGTCTGAGCCCCATCCAGAAATGCCTCAGTGTCAGTGGCGACTCCAAAAAAGCTCCACAAAAAATAAAGGGTGGCTTTAGATCTTATAATGAGATCAACAGAATAATAGCACCAGCTTCCTGCTGGAACGAGGGTCGCGGGCTGTCTTCCTGGCCTGGGTCAAGCAGGGACCTCCTCTTCCCAGCCTGTGGCTGGTCCACCACCCCACGTGGGCAGTGGGCAGCAGGCAGAGATCACAAATCATCCCTGGGGCAGCGCAGTGGGGGGAGCAGACAGCCTTTGGGATGAAGGGCAGCCTCTGAGCCACACCAGGAAGCCTTGGCAGGGAGCAGAGAGCTGTTAGCAAGGAGGGTGGGGGGACACACCGAGGGATGGGTGCAAGGGCTGAAGCAGAGCAGGCGGGTCTGTGCTTCACACTCTCTCTCTGTCCTCGTTGCAGACGATCCCATCCGTTTGCTCAGGGAAGTGGTTTTGCTGACGGACGACCGGAACCTGCGAGTCAAAGCGTTGACCCGCAACGTGCCGGTGCGGGACATCCCCACCTTTCTCAAGTGGGCCCAGGAGGGCTGAGGGGGCCGAGCGGGGCCGACGGCCCCTGAGCGAGTCACGCAGCCTGTTACGGTGGGAGCCCGGCTTCAGCGGCGGCCTCGCCGCGCCGCCACCGCCGCCAGCCCACCACGAACAATAAACGCCACGTCTTCAACCCACCCCAGAATGGCCGTGCTGCGAAGGGCCCCCCGAGGGCAGACCAGCTGGGAAGGTCATTGCTGTGGATGGTTCACGTGGAGGCTGGGCCGTTGAGGGTCCCGTCAGCCTTTGGGCAGTGCCAGCGCGGAGCCGGCGAGCCCCGCTGGCGAGGGAAGCTTTGGGTGAGCCCCGTGCTGGATCGCCAGCCTCTTGCTTGGTTTGCTTGGGTGCAGAGAGTTCGAGTCACTCATTGGTGGCTCTTTGGGTTAGTAGGCTGCGTAGGGCAGAGATTGGGGACACACCGGCACAGACTTTGGGATTGCTTAGTCTAGCCTGTGCCCCTTGGAGAGGCCGTGGACTTCAAGGGCAGGTTCCCTCCTGCCCCAGCCTGTTTGTCCTGCGTGGCCCAGACAGCCCCAGGCCTCCAGCCCCTTCCCCACCTTGTACCACCCCACGCAGGGGTGCTGCTTGCAGAGGGGCTTGTCCTCTCCCTCGTGCAGGATTTGCTTGTTGAGTTTCATTTCTTCAGTGTAGGTTAGTTTTCAGGTGTGTGCCCTGCCTGCTTTGCTGGGAGAGGCTTTGAACACCCCCAGTCTCCCACAGCTGCTTTGTTCTGATCTCCTGCCCACCCCAGCCGTTACCTGCCCCTTCCCTTCTCCCCCAAACCCCTTAGTCCCAACCCTGCTGCCTTTCAGCACGCTTTTGACCTAAGGCACAATGTGAAGCTAACAAAGTTCTGCCAGGGCCCCAGGGCCAGCTGTCTTACAGGTTCTGTGTCTCCTCACATTGCCACAGGCTCCCCTTCCATGTGGGATCCGGCTTCTGCCCATGGCTGCAGGGCTGGGCAGAGCTAGAGAGCTGGGGCAGCACTCAGCCCCTCATTACTTGCCCAGTTGAGAGGATCCCCTTCCAAGATGCCCCATGGATGGAGCCGTTGCCTTGTCCCTGGGTCGTTCCGCACTGGGATCTGGGGTTCAGGTGCTGCTAAGCCCACCACACCCCATGTTGTCCCATCACCAAGTGTCCCATCCCCAGTGACACACCAGATACAGAAGCTAAGAGGGAGCATTAACCTCTGAACTGGAGCCCCTGGAGCTCTGTCAAGTCCCAGTCCCATGAGCCGAGGGTGGGAGCAACCCCAAGGCCATCCCCAGCCCCTGCTGGGGCGCCGTGGTCGTGGGAGGGAAGCCTCAAAGGTGGCAGAGGAAGCAGCAGGACGGAGACCAGCGCTTTTCCTTTCCTGCGTGGGTGGCTCAAGCCTGGTGTCTGCGTCAGGAAGCCCAATTACCCCTGTGCCAGCTGCCCAGCCTCACAGCGAGGGCCAGCACTGGGGTCGGAGCCTTGGCAGCGTGATGGAGTTGTGCTGGCTAACCTGTGCCAGAGGAGTGCCCCAGCCTCGGGGCACCAGGCAGAGGGTCTGTGCTGCAGAGCAGAGCCTGACCCACAGGGACTTTGGGGTGCCCACGGCTGCTGTAGGGCACACGGAGCCATGGTGGGCCCACCCAGAGCCATGGCACACACAGCACCCACGTCCCAGTTCCATGCCCGCAGCTGTCAGCATGGCAGAGACTTTGCCTTCTCCTCCGCGCTGGTTGTGTTTCAGTGTTTGTTTTCTAATGGTGCTGCCCCAGCACTGCTTTCCAAGGCCCTTCCCGCGGCACCACCAGCTTGGAAGGCCCTGTGGCTCTGCCAGACACTGATTCCTTTCACTGTGTCATGGGTTCAGCCATGGGACAGTCTCGGTGCCACCAGACCAAGCTGGCACAACAGCGAGTGGAGCCCATGCCTGGGGCCACCCCTGCCAGGCTCCTCAGAGCCCATGTCTTGGGGCAGCATCCGTTTTCGGGCTATTTTGTTAAGTTGGTTTTAAGAATTTCTATTAATAAAGACATGTCTGTGCAGCCTGGTGTGTCATTTGCTGTTGGCGGGCAAGTTGCTGCTGAAGTTGGGGTGGGGGCCACCAGAGAGGGATGGCAGTGGGACACATTCCTGCTTGCAAGGACGACAACAGCTCTGTCCCACCTGCAGCTGCTGCTGCCCCCCAGCTGAGGGGCTCTGGGCAAACCAGATGCACAACAAAGCCCCTCAGGTCACCCACAGACCCCTCGGGGTCACCTCTCAGACCTGCTCAGCACCAGCCCTGCACCAGCCAGGCCTCCCCCCAGAGAAGGACGTGAGGCCACGCATGTTAATGTCACTTTATTGCTCATTCCATTTCGACTATAGAAAAAAAAAGGGCGAGGAGCCCGTGTACAAATGGACGTGATACAGGGGGCCAGGGCCCTGCTGGGCACTGCCAGCTGTGCTTTGGGTGCTGCCACCACCACCAGTCACCCCGCGGCAGCTCCGGGGGACACCGCCAGCCCTGGGGGACCAGAACAGGCTCGGGGGACAACTGGGCAGGAGTGGCCAGCTCAGGCTAAGGCACAGTGGCTGCGAGGTCGGGGACAGTCGGTGCTGGCGGCCGCCCGGGGCCTCGTGTGCAAAGGAGAGGAGGGGGCTCGGGAGGGGAGGGTGAAGCTTCACATTAGCCCCAACGGAGGGGTCAGGGCACGGGCCGGGGGGGTCCAGGCTGGGGGGACTTTGCCCACACCGAGCAGAAGGTGGGAGAGGGGGTGCGGTGGTGGCACGGGGTGCCTGGAGAGGACTCGGCCCAAGGTCACACATTCCCCCTGGGCTCTGCCCCCCGGCCCCCTCCCGCAGCCCCTGCCCACCTCCCGTAGCTGACAAACCAGAGACCGCTTTGTCTTTGTCATGGACCCCCCGGCCCGGCCCGGCCGCGCTGGGGACGGGCGTCTTTGGCAAAAATAAAAAAATAAAAAAAATAATCAAGGCGAGTGGCCGCCCGAGGGCGAAGCCGCCGGGTCCCGGGGCCCCCCTGGGTATCCCTGATGGTGCGGCGCCAGCCGGGGCAGGGCCCAGGGGCTCAGTCTGGGGCAGGCCCTGCCCCACCTCCCGAGAACACGGAGGGCCGCCGGCCGAGCCCCTGGGCTCGGGATGGAAGGTCAGTGCTTACCCCGAGGCGAGGAGCATCGCGATTCCCCAGCCTCCCCAGCGTGGATCCGACCGCCACTCCCCGCCTGCTGCTCAAACCCCACCGTCCCCCTCCGTCAGTTTGTCCCCGAGCCCCCGGCGTGGCCCCGGGGGGGTGGTCCGGCACACATCCCCAGCCCAGCACTGGCCGCTCCCGCTCAGGACGGAGGCGTCGCTCCGGCCACGACGGATGAACTACTTACAGTCCGGGTCCCGTCACGGCAGAGCCGAGTGCCGGCGGGTCCCACCGTGGAGCCGGGGGTGACGCGGCGGCTGCCGCGGGTGTCCCCTCGCCCGGGGGCAGCCCTGAGGTAAGGAGCGGGCTCATGTCCTCCAAAGCCTCGGGGCGCAGCCCGGCCTCACAGCTTGTGCGTCGCTCCCGCGCGGTGCCGGGGGCCCGGCAGCCCCCCTCGGCGAGGGGCGGACGTGCCGCGAGGTCAGTCCCTGAATTATCGGCTTCTCCCAGGCAAGCCGGGGCGCTGGTCGCAGGACACGCCGTCCATCCATCCCAGAGCAGCTGTCACGGGACCTTTGTTACGAGCGAGTTCTCCGGGGCCGTCGGCAGCGCCAGGGGACGAGTGCCCACAGCCTCTCGCCCCCCCCAGCTCCACTCGGGGCAGCGAGGGGAGCCCAGTGGCCCCCCCAGCCCCCCGGCCAGGCCGGCGCTAGGGGGGCGAGTATCGCTCTATGGTCCGGGCGGCCTCGGCGTGCAGGTGCGGAGCCTGCGCCAGCACCTCGGCCGCCTTGTCCTGGCTCAGCCCCAGGTGCTCGGCCGTGAACTTGGCCAGTGGGTAGAGGCTCTCCATGGCCTTGGGGTCGCTGAGGAAGTGTGAGGTGTGGGAGAGCAGCTCAGCCGCCTTCTCCTGCTTGAGCCCCAGCTGGTCAGCAGTGAGGCGGGCCATGGCGTAGACGCTGTCAGGGAAGTCCAGCTTGGCTTTGCCATCGGGGCCGGCCGCGTGCATCTTCATGTGGCTGATGAGGTTGCGCTGCTGGGCGAACTTCCCGCCGCACACCTGGCACTCGTAGGGCTTCTCGCCCGAGTGGATGCGCATGTGCTCGGTCAGGCGGTACTGGCGGGTGAAGCGCATCCCGCAGGCATCGCAGGCAAAGGGCTTGAGGCCGAGGTGGCTGCGCATGTGGCGGGTCATGGTGCCGCGTTGTGTGAACTTCTTGCCACAGATGGTGCAGGGGTAGGGGCGCGTCAGCCAGTGCGTCTTCTCGTGCTGCCGCAGCGTGGCCGGGTCCTTGTAGGATTTGTCACAGGAGGAGCAGCGGTAGGGTCGCAGGATGTCACCCAGACCTGGGCCACCTTTGTCCAGGAAGGGCACGGCCTGCTCGGCCGCTGCCTTGTGATAGAGCTCCTCTTCGTTGTGGGCCTCCACGTGGGCGTTGAGCTGCTCGGAGCTGGGGAAGCCCTTGCCGCAGGGGATGCAGACGTACAGGTTGTCGCCCAGGCTCTCCGGCTCGTAGCCCAGGTGGTTGCAGTAGCGGTCCAGCGCGTCACCAGGTGAGGGGCCCTCGCTGCTGCCCGTCTCCTCGCTTGTGCTGTTATCAGGCTCCAGGTCGTTGCTCTCCACACTGGGGTAACGGGGCTGTGGTGCCGCAGGTGGTGACTCGGCCTTTTCCTCCCGCTCCAGTTCCTTTTCCGCCTCCCCCTCATCCAGGTAGGGGCCCAGGGGTTCATGCTTCATCCAGCGGTACATCAGCTCACGCCCATCAGCACGGGGCAGCGGGGGCTCTGCACAGGGCGGCGTGCTGCGGAAGGGGTCGGGGGCGTGGGGGTGCCCCCCTGGCTCACCGCTCGGTGGGGAGTCCTTGTAGGCAGCAGCGTGGCTGGCCAGGAGGCCGGCGCTGACGGGGGGGCTGTCGTGCCGTGGGGGCAGCGAGGGCTCGCGAGGCTCGCCGGGTAGCAGGCGGTCAGTGGGCAGGAGCTGGGCAGAGGGGCCGGTGGGGCTTTTCTTGGAGAGGTCGAGGCCGCAGGGTGGCGAGCAGTGGCGCTCGGGTGGGCACAGCCCGTGGGGGTGCAGTGGGGTGCCCTGGGCGGCCGAGGCGTACAGCTCCCCACACTGTGTGTTGAGCGGCGCCGTCGGCTCCACGGGCGGCAGGTCCACGGGCCGCGGCGTCCCCGAGTAGCAAGCCTGGATGACCGGCGTGGCAGCGCGCAGCCCGCGCCCCAGTTTGTAGGGTGCATAGCCCCCACGCAGGTGGCAGTACTTGCCGCTGCGCTTCAGCTTCTTCTTGCACAGGGCCACCAAGCCGGGGATCTGGAGGTAGCTGGCAGCGGCCAGCACGGCGCCCAGGCTCTGCTCGCTGCCCGGCTCACACTCGGCCAGGCGGCCGGTGTAGATGAAGTCGAGGATGAGGCGGAAGATCCCGGGGCTCACCATCTCATGGTCCAGGTTGAGCAGGTTGTCGTGGACCACCAGCGACTTGAGGTAGGCGCTGCTGGCTGCCAGGATGTTCTTGTGTGCGCGGAAGAGCGCGTTCTGCACCACGATGATCACGTCGCACAGGAAGCCCTTGGTGCGCTGCGTGTTCAGCTGCAGCAGCAGCTGCCGCGAGTGGCTCGGCACTTCCATGGCGTCCAGCATCCCGCTCCTTGCCCGCCGCCCTGTAACACACCGGCCGCCCCGTCAGCGCCGCAACCGGCCCCACGTGCCCACCGCCACGCGTGGGGGGGATCGACGTGCACGTCGGGGGGTTCACCCGCCGCGCGGGGTGGGTGGGTGTGGGGGGGGTCGGGGCTCAGCCCCACACGCCGCTGCGTCCTGGCCGCTCTGCGCGGCCGCCCGGTCGGTGCCACCGCTTATATGGGGGCTCGTTTCTCGGCGGGCCGGGGGGGCGGGAGGGGGGCGAAAACCCCCGGAGGGTTTTTGGAGAAAGTGACATCACCCGCTGCCGCCGCCAGCGCCGCGCCCCGGCCCCGTCAGCCCCGGGACCCCGCGACCCCGCGCCCACCTGCCGGGGAAACGCGGGGGGGAACACACCGACCCGGTGCCCGCCACCCGCCCGCCGTTCCCTGCGCCCCGCCGCTGCCCCGCTCCCCGCCGCGCCTTCCCGCCTCTTATGCGCCCCGGTCCCGGGAGGCGGCCGACCGGACCCCCCGGGCGCCCCCCGCCCCCGTTTCCTCTCCCCCCCTCGAGGTGAGCAGGAGGACGCTCCGGGGGAGGGGGAGCGGGACCTCCCCTCCCCGCCTCCGTTCCGGTGCCGGTGCCCCCCGCCCAGGTGCGTAAAGCCAAGCGCCAGCGGAGCTGCTTTTTGGGCTTATTATCCCCACTTTTTGGGGTGTCCCCCTCCTCTTTTTACCTGGGCGCCCGGTGGCCTCCGCCAACCAGCTGAGGTCTCGGTGAACTCTCATGGCTCAGCCCCTGGGGGGCCGCCGCCGGTTGCTGCTCCCCTCCACCCTCCTCTTCCTCTGCTGCTTCTCTTCCTCCATACCCCGCGCTCCCGGCCGGTCCTACGGAACGGGAGGAGGAGGAAGAGGTGGCTGTGGAAGAAGCAGCAGCGGTTCCTCGGGGTTCCCGACGCCGCCAGCTCGGAGGTGAAACCCGGGCTGCGAACTCCCCCTGACCCCGGCCTGAACTCCGAGCAGCGCCGCTGGCTGTTAAAGGGACGGCGGGAGGTTTTCCTCCTCCCATCCCGGGCGGGGCACCGACAAGCCGGGCCCCCCCCTTTACACACCCCTCCCTCCCCATCCCGGTCTCCTCCTCCTCCTCCCAGCCCGGTTTTTCCCCCCTCCCGCTCTCCTCCCGCCGCGCCGCGACCGCCCCCTCGGGGGTCTCCATCCTTAGGGCATCGCTCTTTGCCCGGAGAAACCCCGGGGGGTGCCTGGAACCCCGAAATGGGGGGGCCCCGGGGTGTCCCCGGGTCGAGGCCGAGGTGTCCCCCCCGTCCGTACCGCTCGTAGGGCGCCATCTAGCGGCTCCCGGTGCGCTCCACCCCCGCCGGTTACCGGAGGCGGCTCCTCCCCGCGCAGGTGGGACCCGACGGGGCGGACGGTGGGCGAGGATAAAGTGGAGGGGGTCCTGCTCGCTGCCCCACCCGAGAGATTGGCGCTGACACATAACGGGAGGCGGGGGATAGCACCCAGTGGGTGGGAGAGCTGAAGTGGGTGCTATCATTTTGGGGTGCCTAGAGGGGACCCCAATGGGTTGTGATGATGTCGAGGAGGGTTTGGAGGAGGAGAGGAGAAGGCAGCCGGCCCTAATTTTCTGGTGGTGGGGGAGGGCAGAAAGCGGGGGGGCCCGCAGCGCTGGCGCCCAGATGTGCAGTGGCGGCGGCTCGGGGTGGGCTGGGGGCTTGCGGTGGTTTGGGATGAGGAGGTGGAGAAGAATGAGGAGGAGGCAGCGCCACGTTTTCCCCTCGCTTCATCCCTCCCGCCGCCCCAGAATATGCTGCTGGGCTGGGGGTGCAGCCTGGGGTACCCCCCTTGGCGCGGGGGGAGCCGCCTCTCGCTTCACACTTTCACTTCTCCTTTCTCACAGCCGCAGCCTCTTGCACAACCTCCTGGTACAGCAAAGCATCGTGATGGGCTTCTCCGGGACGGCCGCTAGTCCGGGGAGGTCCTGCTGGTATCCTCTGACCTGAGCAAGGCACCCCGAGCACTGGCCATTTCTCCCAGGTTGGGCCACCCCTGATGGTGTTGGGGTTTCACCCATAACCCTGGTCCTGGAGCCAGTGTGAGGTACCCAGTCCGTGGGACAAGGTTTTACCAGCCCTGAATTTGGGACTAAAAAGGGTGGGTGCTGGCAGAGAGGGTGCAGGGGGGTGGTAGTCGTTGCCCTCACGACTCAGCATCACTCACCTGGAACTCACCCTCAGATTCCCATCAGATCCAGGGTGTCCCAGCTCACTGCGGAAACACCACTCTCGGGACCGGGATGGAGTGTCACTGCCCATGGGGACCCTGCTGTGGGCTCATCCCAGGCATCAGTTCAGAAATCCCCCTCCCTGCTCCCCATCCTGGGTTTGTGCCCACAGGAAGCGCAGAGATCCTGGGAGCGGGACGTGGGCGACCCTCGTTAGAGCCGTAGTTTAATCCCAACTCCCCGGGCACTAATTTCTCCCCCACTCCCTTTATTTTTTTTTTTTTTCCTCTTCAATTAACGGCTGGAAGTGTTTCAGGTTCTGGCAGCGAGCTCTGGACGTCGCTGTGAGCGATGGCTCCCGCGGGCTCCGTCCCGGTAATTTATGGGGCTGAGCTGCATAAATCACGGCAGTGAGCGGCTCCCAGACAGCTGCGTCCCCCGGGGCCGGCCGGGACCCCGGGCTGCCCCAGCTACCTGCTGAGTGACGCCGAGCCCTGGGGGCAGCGACCGAGGCGGGGGAATGGAAAAACCTTCACCTTTTCCACCCTCTTTTACAGCTCCTCTCCCACTCCCGGCCTCTCTCAGGAGTGGAGGGGCGGATCGGTGCCCGCAGGGGTTTGGGGCAGGTGGAGGGGGGTTGATTGCACTAGTATCCCCCCTCATGTCCTGCTCAGTCTTCTGGAGGGGTCCCAACCCGATGGATTGACCCAGCGTTCTGCATCCAGAGACCGCAAAACCTGCTGGATCTCCCCAGGGAGCTGCAGCCGATGTCCAGCCCTGAGGGACTGGCCGGGACGGCCGGGCTGCGGGATCGCAAGCAGAGCCAGCGCCGGCGACCGGGAGCGCTCAGGGAAAAGGGGCATTTTCGCCTCAATGTGCTGAGCAGATTGGAACCAGCTCTGCTTAAGTCATTGGCTCTGTTGGGAGGTCTGAGCTGGAGCGTCTCCCGCCTGTGCCCCCTCCCCACGATCAATCAAAGTTGCAGCAAATTAGCCCAGATGCTGGGAGATTCGGTTCAAATCCAGCTGTGGTTTGGATCGCGTTCGCATGCCTGGCTTCATGTGGGACCTGGGCTTTTGGACAGGATACAGCCCCCCGGTCTCTGCAGGGCCCTGTTTCCCAGCGCAGCCTCTCCCCAAAGCCCACACACATGTCTTCGATTACGGCGCGTTGGCCAGCCGGGCCGCATCCGGCACCGCCAGGAGCCTGCAGCCCCCGCTGGCAGCTCGCACTTCATTTTCCCGGCGGTGCCGGGGTATGGCAGCCCCCCGCGCCCCAGCGCTGCGCCCCCTGGGTGTGCAGGGGGATGCGTGTCCCCTCCACCTGGCCTGGGCTGAGGCCGTGAAACTCGTGACAGCGCTGAGCTGCTCCGGGCTGAGAGTGGATCGGTGCTGCCCACCTCCAGTGCTGCTCCCAGAGTTAGGCAAGGCTGTGGGGGAGTCTACATGGAGCCCTGCCTGCTGTGAAACAAGGTTGGGGGTAGCCACAGGACACTTTCAGATACTCCCAGGGTGCCCAGTGCCTCCCAACATGAGAGGACTTCTGCGAGGTGGCAGGAAAGGCAGAGCCTCCCCAAGCACACCACAGTCTCCCCCTTCAGTCAGGGTGGCCAGGCTGGAGGTGGCTGTTCTCTGCTGCATAATCTGGGTGGCAATGCTGGGGTGGTCAAGGGGACCCCTTCCCTTTGGGGTGATGTTCAGGTGGGTGGGAGCCCTCTTCTGTGTAGTAATGCTACATGGGGCAATGGGACCCCTTCCTCATGGGGTGATGCTGAGGGGACCCTTTCTTGCAGGGTGATACTTGGTCAGACAAAGGCTCCCATCCCTGCAAGGAGATATTTCATGGGGATAGAGGGACCCTTCCTTGTGGAGGGGTGTTGGGGTGCACAAGAGACAGAATCAAACAGGGGTTGAAGTTTGGAGGGGCCCCAGGAGGTCATCACCTGACCCTCTGCTCCAGGGCCACACAGGACTTGATTGCCCAGGACTGTGCCCAGATGGCTTTTGGATATCTCAAAGAACAGTGACTGCAGCACCTCCCTGAGCAGCCCGTGCCAGAGCTCCCCTCACAGTGGAAAAATGTTCCCTGATGGTCAGAGGAAGCCACGGGACTCGGTCTGTGCCCATTGCCCCTGCTCCTGGCACTGGGCACCACGGATCTGAGCCTGCCTCTGTCCTTTCTACACCCTTCCTCCAGGGATGTGATCAGGTCTCGGGAGCCTCCTCTTCTCCAGGCAGTCCCCACTCTCTGCCTCTCAGCAACGGGGAGATGCTCCAGTCCTTTAATCTTCTTAGTGGTCCTTCACTGGACTCTCTCCAGTATGCCCACATGTCTCTCATACTGGGGAGCCCAGCACTGGACCCAGCACTCCAGGAGTGGCCTCCCCAGCACTGAGCAGAGGAGAAGGATCTTCTCCCTGCTGTTAATGCTCCTCCTAACACAGACAGGACACTATTCACCTCCTTCCTCACAAGGACACGTGGTCAACTTGGTGTCCCCCAGGACCCTCAGGGGCTTTTCCACCAAGCTGGTGTCCAGCCAGGCAAACCCCCGGATATCCCAGAGCCCAGGGCTCTTCCTCCCCAGGAGCAGGACTTTGCAATCCCCCTTGTTGAACTTTGTGAGGTCCCTGACAGCTGGAGAGGGGCAGTGGGACCCCTTATGGGGACATGTTTGGGGAGACAAGAGCACTCATCCCTCAAAGGTGATTTGTGGAGCAATAGGATCCCTTCCTTGTGGGGCAATGCGGTGGTGGAAACCCTTCTCTGCAGGCAGGTGAGGATCCCATCCCTGTGAAGTGATGCTTGGTGAAACCATGGGACCCCTTCCCTTATGGGTGATGCTTCATGGGGCAGCAGGACCCCTTCCTTGTGGGATAATGCTCAGGCTGGGTGAGAGACACTTCCAGTGGGGTGATATTTGGGGGAACAGGTGATGAGACCCCTTCTCTGTGGGATGACGCTTCACGGGGCAACAGGACGCCTTAATTGTGGGGCAATTCTCAGTTAAACAAGGGGACCCACCCCTGCAATGTCATGTTTTGTGGGGCAGTGGGACCCCTTCCTTGTGGGGTGAGGGGACACCTTGCCTTTGAGGTGATGCATCAGGGGGCAGTGGGACCCCTTCCTTGTGGGGTGATGGGACACCTTGCCTTTGAGGTGATGCATCAGGGGGCAGTGGGGCCACTTCCTCATGGGATGATGCTCCGTCAGAGTGAGGAACACTTCCAGGGGGATGATATTTGGGGTCAGAGGTGATGAGACCCCTTTCCTTTGAAGTGAGATCCCTTCTTTGTGGGGTGATGCTCAGGCAAGTGAAGACCCCCTGTTCTATGGGGCAATGAGGCACGATGGGACCCCTTCCCTATCAGGTGATGCTTCGTGAGGTGATAACACACTTTCCTCCTTCAATCCCCCTCAGCGACCACCACCTTCCCACCCACCACCTTTCCGAGCCCCAGAGTTGACCTCCCCTCCCCACCCACAACACCGAGCCCCCTCTATACCCCCTCCCCCTCCACAGGGACGCGGCTGTAGCCACTAGTGGGAAGCCCACGAGATGGCAGCAACGGGCCACGCTCCGGGATGCGACACCCCCCCACACTCCTTCCCGGGGGCCGCGACCCCCCCCAACTCCCCGTCCCGATCCCCCGACACGACCTTGTGCGCGTCGAGGTACCCGGACGGGGAGTGGAGGGGGTCGCGGCCCCCGGAGGAGCGGCGGAGCTGCGCAGCCGGTTGCTGGTGGGCCGGCCCCGGTTGCTGACTAATCCCGGGGCTGAGTCACGGTTGCGGCGGGGAGCGCTGCGGCAGCGATTCCCCCCCTCCCCTACCCGAACCGGAGAGCCCCGACGGGGCGGGCGCCGGTGCTGCGTGGAAAAAAAAAAAAAAAAAGGGGGGAGGAGGGGGACACCCCTATCTAGCCCGGGGGGGTAAGGTGTTTTTTGGGAGGTTCTAGGGGGTGGCAGCAACTTAAACGAGGTGGTAGGAGGAGGATGGGGAGATGCTGGTGGGGTCGGGGGTGTTAATTGCCTAAAGCTCTCTGCAGGTACTTGGGGGTGTAAGTGAGCAATAAGGGGGGTGTCGAGGGGGGTTGTGGCTTGAGCCCCCCGTAGCAGCGTGTGGCCTTGCAGCAGCGTGCGGCCTTGCGCAGCGGCGGATGCTGGCGGGCGCGGATGCTGCTGTCAATGACAACGCCGCTGTTGCTGTGGCGACCGGTGTGATACTTCGCCAGAGCAGAGTGAGGTCAGACGGCTCCAGCAAGAATGGGGGGGATGCATGGATGGATGGACGGACGGACGGATGTATAAGGGGGGGAAAGGATCCCTCCCCACATCCCCCTGGATACAACTCTAGGCCCATCTGGGGGGGGGGGGGGGGGGTGTGGACCCTGGGGGGGGGGGGGGGGGGGGCCAAATTAATTCAACCATGAAGCCACAACCTGTCTCTGTGGCACCGATGGCTTTTGGGTGATGCAGCCTTGGTGGGAGGACCTGCCAGGAGTGAGGGGTAAGGGCAGCAAGGTGCTGCAATGGGGTGTCCCCCCATGTATTCTAAACTCACCCGTTGCCATCACTTTTTGCTGTCCCATCCTCCTGCAGGACACTGGACTGGCCCCCATGGGTGCTCGTGAGACTGGAAGGACAGAGGTTCTCATGGGGGGTCATGTGGAAGGTACTGCTCAGGACATTGCTGTAGGTGGGGGGTACAGGTGGACAGGGAGCACTCCCAGGCTGGTGCCCAGGTATGGGGACCCCTGTGCAAACCCTTCCCACGATGGGGGGCTGAGACAGCCCCAAACCACTAGCCCCGTGGTGTCACCACGAGGCTAGGATGGGACCACACTCTGGACCAGTGGAGTGGTCTTGGGGCAAAGGGGTGCCTTGGACTCCTGCGGGGGCCTGGATGGACATCTCGGGATGGGAGCAGGGGGTGGCCCACGCCACATCCCTCAGGGACCCTCAGGGACCCTCAGGGACTCTCTGCTTGTGTCTCAGTGAGTGCACGGCCCCTGGGTCTGGCGGCAGGTGGAGGAGGGATGTGGGGTGCTTGGTGCTGCTGCACTGTGCATCTCGAGGATCGGGCACCGGAGCCGGGGGGGTGCGGGGGAGCCGGGGGGGGAGCCGGGGTCCCGTTGCATCCCAGACCCCCTGCCCGGCTTCGGGCCGCTGTCCTCCCCCCGCGCCGATATAAATAGTAGCGTCTTCCCGTTCCCTAAATTTCCTCGCTGACGTAGCGCTCACGTCATTGTGTAGGTTGATGCTTTTCTATGAATGAGCCGAGATCCCCGTTACTACGAGCCCGATCCTATAAAAGCCCCGCGCGCTGCGGACAGCGCAGCACCGACACCGGCGCCGGCCCCGCCGGGAGCCGCGGGGCCCCTGCCCGGCCCGGCAGCCGCGGGGGCCCGCAGGAGGTAAGGCACCGGCTGGGTTGACCCCCAGGTAAGCGGGGACGGAGCCCGGTGCGGGGCCGGGAGGGGGCAGCGGAGCCCCGCGGCACCGGGCGCTGCACCTGCCCGCCCCCGGGGGAGGGGGGGGG
>NW_020884999.1:165451-190725 GCF_003945725.1 Corapipo altera
CGGGGGCTTGCGGGGGGGGGGAGGCGGGGAGAGGTAGGGAAGCGCATCCCTGTGTGGTGTGTGCGTGTGTGTCCCGCTCTGCGGTGACACCGGTCCCTGCTGTCCCCCCTTTCCTCATCCATCGCTGACGGGACCCCCCCAGCCCCGTCCCGCCGTGCCCAGCGCCCTGTACCACCACCTCCCTCGGGTTCCCTCGCACCCCGGTGCCCCCCGCTCGAGTGCTGCCAGCTCCGCAGCCCGGGGGGATCGATCGCCTTCACCCCGGTGCGTCGAAAGAGCGCGGAGATCCCGTCGAGGAGAGCCCGAGTCAGCGCGTCGGCACCTTGGCTCTAGACTGCTTACTGCTGCGTAGGGACAGGACAGTAACAGTCTACAGTCATGGCTACTGAAGCATGACCCACCGCCGGGACCGGCCCCGGCCCCGCACCGGCCCCGGCCCCGCCGCAGCGCTGGGGGGACGGGCGCTGTCCGTGGTGCTGAGCCGTCGGGGAGTGCGCCCCCACGGTGGGGGGGTGGAAGGTGGGAAGGGGCGAGGATGGGGGGCTGTCCCGGTGCCCGCCTGACCGCGCTCTCTCTTCCCCCCCGCAGACACCGACCCCCCCACGGCGGACGCCCCCCCGCCTTCCCGCTGCAGCCCAGGTAGGGGGGGACTCCCCGGCGGGGTGGACACGTGTGGGAGGGCAGGGGGCGGGGAGGGGCGTGGGTGGATGCTACCGATGCTGCCGATGCTAGCGACATTCCACCCCCCAAGCACCAGGCCCCCCCGCCCCGTGCCGCCGGTGCGGTGGCGGAGCCGCCTCCTCGCCGTCGCCAAGGCACCGGCTGCCCCCCAACCCCTCTCGGTACCCCCCCCTCCGACGCCGCCCGGGCGACCGTGGCTTTAGATTGTTACTGTGCCGCTGGGGGGGTAACAGTCTACAGCCATGGTCGCCGGGACAGGCGGACTCGCAGCGCGGGCAGCTCTGGCTTTCCCCCCCGGCCCCACCCTCGGGGGTCCCCGAGGCGGCGGAGGCGGGGCGGCGGGGGTCCCGTCGGGGGCGGCCCGCCTCCCGGGGCAGTAGGAGCTCACATGCAGGATGCAGCTCGCCGCACATCAACTCTTACTGTTCGGGGGGGCGGGCGCCGAATGGCTCCTCCTCGGGCAGTGGGAACGGTGGGGACCCCCCCTCTGATCCCCCCATCCTGCCCCCCGCCCCGCAGCCCCTCACCTGCCCTCCCGGCGGGGCCGCCCCCGCCGGGCTCATCCCGCCGCATCTGTGCGCTCGGCAGCCGCGGTCCCGTCCCGCCCTCCCGTGCCCCCCTGTCCCTCCGCCGGTGTGCGGGAGGAGCACGGGACGTTCGCGGAGCGCAGCGGGGTCGGCGGCGGGGTCGGCGGCGGGGCCGGCGCGGCGCGGACTGAGCGCGGCCCGCGGGGCCGGGGCGGGGGAGGCCGGGGGCGGTCGCAGGTTGCACAACCCGCCCGTCGCGGCCAGGAGATTCCTGAGCGGCGAAGTCAGAGCGGCCCGGCCTGCCCCGACACCGGGCACCGGGCCCTCAGCAGCCGGCGGCGACCGGTGCCGGCCGGGCAGGGCCCCTCTCGGGGGGCACCGCGGACCTACAGCCTCGGAGATGGGGACAGAGGCGGCTGGAAGGGGCGTAATGACCACAGAGACTCCGGAGGAGAAGTAGGATGCCTAATCCCGTGGGGACACCGGGAATAGGGGGGTCAGGCACGAGTGGGTGACAACGGCAGCGCCAAGAGGACAGAGAGAGCCCCCAAATCAGAACCTCTGGTCCTGGGGTGCAGCTCCAGCATGGAGCTCCCGTGGGTGTCCCACCTAAACTGCATAGGGGCCACACAGGGTCCTCTGCCCACATTCCTTCTCTCCAGAGAAGCACCTTACCCACCCATGGGGTCATGCACCTCTGCCCTCACCCAGATGGGCACAAGCCACCACCAGGTCCCTGGGGCCAGCAGAGCCACGGTGCAGCAGGGGAGCCGTGGGCAGGGTAGTATCTCAAGTACCAGGTACCCACTGTGCACTGCCCCATCTCCTGCCTATCCCCTTTGACTCCTGCTTTTCCCATCACTGCTGCTGGTGACGGGCCATGCACCTCACACCTCCAGGAAGGGGATTTTTGGGCAGTCCCATCAGCACTCAGGTAAAGCTGCAGCTGCGTTTGGCACATCCGCGCTGCAAAGGTGCTGCCCCCCATCCCCCAGGAAACCACCCTGCATCCCCTGGGAAACACTTCCTTGTTTGTCCTCCATCACGGTGAGGTGGTACCTGTGTGTCTTCCAGGGTATCCCTGGGGGAGGGGACATGTCCCACAGGCAGCACTGTGGTCCCTCAGACCCCACACTCCAGCCCGGGAAGGCTCCAGCTACGCCATTGTTGTTTTGAAGGCCAAATCTCTCCCGCTGACACCCTGGAATTAGTTTTTCTTCCAGAGTCCTTAAAAATATCCTGGATTCCTGACACTGGGACTTGTCTTCCAACGGTGCTTCCAAGCCACCGGGCCTGGGGCCAGCTGCGAGCGCCGAGGGACAGAGGCCGTCCAGCTCCCGTGCTCCTCTGAGATCACAGCGGTGCTGGGAAGGAGTATGGTGCCGAGGAAGATCACAGCCCCTGCCATGGCTGAGTTGTTACTTGCCACTTCCACGGTGGAATGGTGCTCAGCAGGGCACAGGCAGGGCACAAACACTGCCTTGCCTCAGCAACGCTCCCAGTGGCTTCGGTGCGTGTTCCTGTGCACAGCTGGGAGCGTGGGAAGGGTCTTTCAGGGACCTCCAGCAGCCGTGACCCTACAGAACCCCACAGCTGACGACCGGGCTGTGGCGAGGGTCCCAAGGTACTGTCCCAGATGGGATTCCCCTGTGCATCCCCAGGACAGCATGTGGCCCCAGAAAACTTCTGGCTGAAGCCTGTGACCCACTCCTGGCTTTGCCAAGAAGCATGCTGGCACCGTGGGAATTTGGGGTGGTCTGGGGTGGGGAGGGGGGGCTGAGCCAGTGTGGGTGGCAGGGGGTGCAGGGGGAGGCGCTGCTGCCCCCCCAAAGGCCGGGCAGCTGCCCACCGGTCGCACACACTGCTGTTGCCATCTGACAGCTCTTGGCGAAACGGCCTTTTGTGATTCAGCCGTGTTTATCCCAGCCCGCGGCCCGGCCCAGCGTGGGTTTCCATGGAAAACTTCCATCCAAAACAAGGAGAGAAGGAGCTACAGCAGGAGTGACTCAGCCACAACTGGAAGCTTCTGCGGGTGAAGCAGGGAAGGGGGGGGGCTGTTCCCAGCGGCTTGGTCCTGCTCCGGCAGCAGGGCCTGGGGCTGGCCCCTGGCTCTCCCCTGCCCGTGCTGCTGCCTCCTCACAGGCAGGAGCCAGGCAGCTTTGGGGGAAACTGCATTGTATGAGAGTCTGCAAAACACATCACTCTCCCAAGGCACCCCCTCCCCGCGCCAGCGCCAGGCCCTGCTGGTGGAGATGGGAGGAAGAGCGTGAGATGAGTAAGGCTCAAACCCTGCCACGATCCGCACCCAGTGCCAGGCTTGGTGGGATGTCTCTTTCTCCAGTGCTGCCCACAGGAGCCTCTGCCTGTGCCTGGTGTGCCCCATGTGGGTGATGGCAAGGTGGGCAGTGGAGGAGACCCCGAGTTGATGGTGACACGGGGGGACGGGGTGCAGAGAGCTGAGGAAGAGGTGGTGGGAGTTTGTGGGGAGGCAGCAGTGCTGGCAGAGTCTCTGCTTGTACTGGTCTTCTCCCACCCTCCCTGGGATGCTGGGAGAGGGCTGGGGGCTCTGCTCACCCGGGAGGGGGGAGCAAAGCTCTTCCCTGCCCAGTCACAGCCCTCTGTGGCCACGGCAGGCTCCTCACAAGCAGGCTCCTCACAAGCAGGGCCATAGGCAGGGCCTATCCCTGGGGTCAACCAGGTGACTCCGATGGTTGTGTTGGGGTATGGAAAGGGCCCACCTAGGGAGAAGAGGGATGACATTCCCCCTGCCAAAACATCCAGGCTCCCAGTGCTGCTGGGTAACACCAGTGGCTGTCCCCAGGGCCCCCTTGTCCCAAGCCAGTGGCATGGCTGCCACCCAGAGCCTGGGCTCGCTCCATTACCCCCTCATGCAGCAACAGCAACTGCTCCAGACTGTTTTGGGGGAAAAACCGACTCCCCTGGGCAGGTGGGAGAAGAGGAAACCCCCCCAACAGCAAAGTGAATGAGGGATGGGTGGACATCAGTCAGTCTTGTCTCCAGGCAGCTGAGCAGTGTGGCTGCATCCCAAGGACAGACTTGGATCTGCAAGAGAGGCACAGGCCAGCCCGAGGGCATCTTGCCAGCAGAAAAGGAGGGAGAGGGAAGGATTCCCAGGGCAAACCCCTCCGTCCGGCAGGGACACGCAGTGACAGCCGCGGGAGCCGCTTCCCTCCTCCCATCACACCGGGGCCCAGCAGGACCTCCCTCCGCTGCTCACACAGGCACCTCTCGCGGACGAGGGTCGCGTTTCTCTCTTTTTATTAGTTTATTTTAACCCGGTACAGGAGCCAACCGGCAGGAGCCATCTTTAAGCAGACCCTGGGAAGAGAGAGGCAGGTACTGCAGCACCCCAGCTCGGGTCACCCTTCCCTCCCCAGCCCACCCGAGGGAGCCGCCCGCAGAGCCCGCACCGTGCTGCTCACTCACCGCACCCTGGGCTCCTTCCCCATCCCGCCGCCAGCGAGCTGCCAAGTGCCTCCCTGTGCCCGGGAGCTGCCGGGGGTCGGCGGTGCGGGGCCGCAGTGCGGGCGGGCGGCCATGGCTGCGGTGCCTCCGCCGCGCCGGGCGATCGCCGCGGGGCCGGAGCTCGGCGGTAATTAAAGAGCTACGGGCGGGCTTGACGAGCGCGTCCCTCCACGGCTGCCCAGGGCTGAGGGGGCAGAGCAGAGACAAAAGCGCCGCTGCTTTGTCGCAGCTGGTCGCCGTGTTCGGCCGGAGCTGCTGCTGCTGCAGCCCTCCCCTAAAAACAGCCTCTCCAATGTGGTCACCAAGGAGTGCAGACATCCCACACCTTAAAATGAGCTGTGACACAAGCCCAGCTGAAGTGGCCAAGCCGGCCACCACTGCCCAAACTCCCCCCACAACACCCCCAGGACACCAGCCTGGAGCTGGGCTGCAGAGGAACTGCCTCATCCTCCTGACACCACCACCATTGTGCTGCTGAGTAACCAGCAACAAACCAAAAGGTAAAAACCTCCCAGGGCTGAGAACCACTCATTTCTGCTGCGTTGGTTTAACCCATGGCAGCTCCCAGGCCTGTTTTCAGCTGAGGGAACACGGGAAGGGCTTCAGCCCCTGCCCCTCTGCCTGCTCCTGTTGTCCTCTGGCCCTTGCATGGATGACACTGTGCTGCCCTGCTGCTCAGGCAGGGGGGAAATGAAGAATTTACACCCGATTTCTCTCTTTTGCCAACCATAAACCCCTAAGGAAAGCTGTGATTAGAGAAGACCTCGAAGCACAGCCCTGGCCTGACGCTGGTGCCCAACCTGCTCCAGCACTGCACTGGGCAGCAGCCAAGCAGGGCACCTTCACCTGTAACAGCAATAAAGGTTCCCATGTGCTCCTGGAAAATATTATCAGAGCCAGAAATTGAGTGACAAGTTTTTCTTGTTCATGGAGGCACTTTGTACAGGGAAGATTCAACACATGTACTGAACCAGCAGACACTTCACTCTTGAAACAAACACCAGCCAGGGGTGAGAGGGTTTTCCAGATCCAGACCAGCTGGAAGCTTGGCTTAATAGATATTAAAACCTGCAAATTTTGGGGGGGTAACAGCTGCAGGAGCTCTGTGATCTACAGACACTTCCTGTGGCTGAGCTGAGGGACCCTGATTTTGAGCAGCTACTCAAGTCTCTGGAAGCACTTCACACACAGAGCAGTGTCACCCTCCTGCCCTCAATCCTCTCAGAGTCACACTACATCTCATACAATGTCATATACACACATATGTATATAATTTTATATACATATATGATTATATGTTATTTATATATTATATACTCATGTATACAACAAAGCTGAAATAAAAAGGGAGATAAAGAACCATTTAGCTGGGCCCTGGGTGAACACTGCAGAGCACAGTGGTGCAGGGAGCTGCTGATGACTCTGGGGGCACCGAAACAGTCGTGGGTCACCAGAGCCCCCTTTATTACATAGACCGTTCTGAAACCTCCCCAACCCCTGGGGGCTCGGCCTGCCCCTGCCCGGGTCGGAAGCGTTCCAAGAATTCCAGGTAGGCTTTCTTCTGCGCCGCAGCCGCGGGGATGAAGTGTCCGCCAGGGTGGGCGAGCACCACCGGCTCCACGAAGCATCGGGCCAGCTCCACGCTGAGCGGGGCCGCGATCACGGCGTCCGTGTCCCCCACGACGTGCAGCGTGGGGAGGGCGATGGGGTCGCGGTAGAAGTGCCCGTGCGCCGGGGCGCGGCTGGCGAACCCGGCCACCAGCACGGCGAAGGCCACGGGGAAGCGCGGGTCGCCGCGGGCCCGCAGCGCGCACACCATGGCGGCCAGCGCCGCGCCCTGGCTGAACCCCAGCAGCCCGTCGAACGGTCCCTGCTCCGCCAGCGCCGCCGCCACGACCGACAGAGACTCCTCCAGCCCCTCCGGCGCCGCCGCCACCTCGCCCGCCTCGAACGTGCCGGGCCCCGAGAACCACCAGCCGCGGGGCGGGTCGTCCCCGTCGGGGTCGTCCTGGGCGGCGGCGGAGGACACGGGGTGCGGAGCGTCGATGGGAAGCAGCTCTGCGCGGCCGCGCAGGGCCTTGCGGAGCGCGCCGGTGCGCTGGCAGAGGCGGCGGGCGCTCTGCCGGTACCCGTGCAGCGCCAGCAGCCGCAGCGGCCGCGCCTCCGCCGCCATGGCCGCCGACACTGGGAGCGCCGCTTCCGCCTTCCCGCCGAAACGCCGCGCGCTGATTGGCCGGGGCAGGAGAGAGGGCGGAGCGGCGCCGCGGAGGTGGCAGCGCGCCCCCTGGCGGCGGGAGGCCGCAGAGCAGGGGAAGACGGGGCGGTCCCGAAGTGTCGGGACGGGACCCCCGGTGCTACTGGGGCTGCAGCACGGCCTGGCCTTGCAGGGAGTCACTCCCCGCGGGCAGACGGGGCGGTCCGTGCGGGCAGCGGTGTCGTCGAGTTACGGGGTGCGTCCGCATCCATTCCAGCGCAGGTACCGGAGGAGTGCCCCGGTGGTGCTTACCCTGGCGGGAGGCAGCGCCTGCGCCCCCCCCGGCCCTGCCCACGCCGGGTCCCGGAGCGCGGCGGCTGCAGGACCGGGTGCAGGCTGCCCTCACGAGGCTGCGGGGTCCCCGGTGCTTGGATTCTCCCCACCCTCCGGCGGGGCGGGGGGGTCGGGTGGCTTCTCCTGCAATGAAAAGGGGTTAAGGGAAGGTAAAGGGATGTTCCCATTCCCTGCCTGACCTGCGATGAGCCAGCCCGTGCTCAGCCCACAGCACCCCGCGGGGCACTTTGGGGGGACCGGACCCCCACCCCTGGGAGCCGTGGGACCAGGCGGGCGCTCAGCCCGGCAAATACTGGGAGGGGGGCTCTGGTAGCCCCCGCAAGCCAGGCTGGCAACGGCCCCGTTCCTGTTCTCCGGGAACGAAGCCACGCGGTGGCGCTTTTGGCACGCGGCACCGGCCACCAAACTGCACCGGGCGCTGCTCCCCCCGCCCGTCCCCGACACCGAGAGAGAAGGGACCCGCTGCCCCGGTGACCCCCCCGCCGCCCACCTGTGCCGGCCGCCCGCGGCGCGGGGGCTGTGTGCCGCCGTGGTTCGCCGTCCACGGCCCCAGGGACTGGCTGGCGTAGAAGTCCATGGGATAAGGCTGCTGCCACTCGATGTCCTGGAGAGCCACCGCAGCCTGTGGAGGGGACGGGGAGCCGTGACTGTGATGGGGAGGCTGGCAGTGCTGGGAGAGGTCCCAGCACAGTGGCTTGGTGTGCCGAGCAGGGCATTGCTGGAGCAAAAGCTCGAGGCACAGGGAATCCACTGGTTTCACAAGAGACTGGATATCCCAGCAGCCTGCCTGGATTGTGCAAGGAACACATATGGAGACAGGAAGGGATGCTGCCTGGCTGCAGGGACATCCCCAAGCCTGCCCCAAGCCAGGACTGCCCCCCCAAAAAACAAGAGCAAGGTGCTCACCTCGTAGGGTGTCAGCAGGGGCTTGCTGAAGGCTTCTCCCCAGTCAATGGAGAGCCGGGGACAGGCTACCTGCACCCACCTGGAAGGGACACAGGTGACAACAATGGGGATGAGCATTTTGGGAAGAACAAGCCACAGTGAAGCCCGTCAGTGGCACCCCAGAAGGTCTGTGCTGTGCCAGAGCCACCCTGGTAAGGACAGCCATGCCCCCTCCCTGCCCCGTGGGCACAGCTTGTGCAGGAGCGCACAGTGCTAACCCAGGTGACAGAAGGACAGATGTGGCAGGGATGGCTTCACGCAGGACTCAGAGGCCTGGAGAGGGATGGGGCACCCTGGGGACCCCATGTAGGGGGCTGGAGGAGGGGTCAGCAGCACTTACGCATCCACATCTGGGAAGAGCTGCAACTTGCTGGGGAAGATCTCAGACAGCAGCACCCGCACATAGGGCCGGCCCAGGGCACGGAGACGTGACTCCAGGTGCTGCCGGGGGGAAAAGGCATTCGGGGGAATTAGGGACCCCCATCAAGCCCCACAAGCCCTGCCCACTGTCCCTTCCTGTCCATCAGACCCTTTGTGGGTCCCAGCTCTGCCCCACGGCCGTGTCCCCTTGGCAGTCGCAGGCCAGGCACAGTGTCAGGGACTGCGGCTGTGGCTCCAGCTCTCCCCAGCACGTGCCTCAGCCTAATGAAGTAATTACTGCTCAATGACAACAATCTGTTCTCGTTAGCGGCTGCCTGCCCTGGGACACCCGCCTGCCGTGGGCTGGCTGTGGCCAGAGCCTGCAGGAGGAGAAGAGGGGTCAGGGATGTCCTTGTCCATTGGAGCTGCCACTCAATGTCCCCTGCCCAGCCAGCCCTGGCCATGCCCACGTCCTGCCCCCACAGAACAGCAGCTGCAGGACCTTGATGCCCTGCTCTGCCCACTGGTCCCTTCACTACCCCAAATCTCACTTGCAGCTACCCCAAAATTTCTAGGTGTGAGCAGGGCACCCCACGCCCATGGAGCAGGATACTGTTGTCCTGCTCCCCTCACCCAGCTGGGGTGCAGAAAGCACCAGCACAGCAGCTGAGCAGGGATGGTGAACCTGATCAGAAGTTCATCCAATTAAAACAAACGCAGGGAATTAATTGCCAACTGTCTGAGCAGGAGGGGATGGTCTCCAAGACTGGCCAGCTCTCCTCAGCAAGGGGCAGGTTTAATGAGCCCTTGTCCGGCCTCCCTCATCTGCTGCTAATTGCCCTGCTCGCTTAGCTTGGGGGCCAGTGGCCAGTGATGGGTTGCCAGTGGTGCCAGGTCCACCCTCGCCCCAGCAGCAAGGGCACTGTGCCAGTGGTGTCATTGCTCACCAGTCCTTACCCCCACCCAGCAGCAGCACCCAGTGCCCCAGCAGGGGCCATGCGGAGGAGGGGGCTGGTACCTGCAGGATTTTGGGGGAGCCCTGACGCCCCAGTGTGCCCAGGATGAGCCCCCAGCAGCGGGCAGTGGTGGCAGCGCGGATGGCATCCTGCCGAGCGCGGTGCATGCGCTCGTGGCTGTAGTGCTCCTGGGAGAACACCTTGCTGTAGGGGTCATACCTGCAAAGCACAGCCAGGCTCACACGCGCCCCAACACCTGCCCCCCGTCCATACTGGCCCCAAATGATGCCCGTCTCTCATTAGCACTAATTGCCTCCTACAGCATCTGTCCTCCTGGCTGATGTAGGACCAGCTCATTAGGGGACAAGGATAGGGACAAGTGTCCCACCACAGCACCCCAACACCCAGCACAGCCTGGGCTCTGCGCTCGGCTTCGTGCTCAGCTCCCCCCTCAACCCAGCTCATCAATTATGAAGAAATCTTTGATTTGTTGCTTTGTTTGACGAGGAGAATTTTAATCAAATCCCACTCGGGTTTCGGCAGCTTCACCAGCGCCATAAACCTGACGTGCGCCTCCCGTTCGTAACAAACGACCTACTAGGAAATTCAGATTCCGCCAAATGGGCCCAGCCTTTCACTCCTGATATTTCATCTGCTTTCAGCCGCCTCATCATCGCGCTTTATGGCCTCTGCCTGCAGCAGCCGGGCCTTAATGGCTGCACCTCCACGAGCTTTCACAGGTACTTGTCAAAATGTTTATATTCAGGCAGAGTAAATGGCTCGTGTTCATCTCCCCGCTGCACCTCCTCACCCACCCTGCGGCCTCTCACCTGCCTGTGCCTGCTGCAGGCAGCTGCCTGCCCAGCCATGGGGTAGGGGGTGCTCCTGGCATGCAGGGTGGGGACAGCTGGTCCCCGGTGTGCTGGGGGAGTTGGGGTGCTCCCCACCCACTCACACCCATGGGGGATTGGAGTGGGTGCCCATACCTGTATGCAGGTATCCCCGGGTTGGCAATCATGATGGACTCCAGGTGGAAGCGCCCGTCACCTAAATACCTGCGGAGAGGGGAGGGGGAGCTACAGCACATGGCAAACAGAGGCACCCATCCATGTGTCCACAGTTTCCCAAGCCACAGGTGTGTGGAGATGGCAGGAATCCAAGCTCCTGTGGTGGGGCCCAGGGACAGCAGGCACAGCCAGGGCTCCCTGTCTCTGTGCAGCCCCCAGCACGGTGCGGCAGGAGAGCAGCCATGCTCAGAGCAAAGAGGGATGCTCACCCAGGCACGGGGTGGCTGGGAGCTGCTCCATCTCAATGGCTGGTTCTAGACGTTGCTGCTTCCATTTCTAATCGGATTTCAAGTCAGCAATTACATTTCAAAGCCTTTCATTCAGCTGCCCTAATGGAGTGAGGGCTTGGAAAATGAATTCAGACGTAAAACTTGACTAGATTTTGCCCTTAATTGGAGAATGACATTTTGGGAGATCAAAGCTAATTTGTCTGCAAAAGTTAGCCCCAGAGACGGTGCACAGAAGAAAATAATAACGCAGGGAGGACGCAGGTAAGGCGGCCGGCTGGTACCGCACCGCCGCTCCTCTGGCAGTGGGAAGGACACGCTCTCGCCAATGCAATGCCAGCCTGGCCACCCTTTCCTGCTCCTGATGCCCTTGGAGAGATGGCAAGCAGAGCTGGTGTGGCTCAAGGTGAAGCCAGAGCTCCCACTGTGATTGTCCAGCAATCACAAGCTTGTTTCCCTGCACAGTCGTGCTCAGAAAGGCTCCCAGCAGCGCGGGTGAGAAGGAGCTCTTCAGGGCCCAAACCCACACCTGGGCTCCCCGGCTCCCTCCAAGGGTGGGGTCCTTGTATTTATTTATTCTGCAGCACACTGTATCCACAGTACATTAAGCATTTCCATTACCTAAAATAATTAGGTGATAGGAAGCGAAGTGCTCCCTCTAATTTGCTGTCCTTAAATAAAATTAATGTTGCTGTGATGTTGGGCCCCGGCCATTTGTCTTTTCCAATTATCCACCCGCCCTTCCATCTATTATCTATTCTGATATACGACTCAATTATTTCCTCTGTGCTACAAGCACACGCCACTTAAAGCAGCGTGAGGAGCTGGAGGGGGCCTGTCCCAGCCTGTGGATCTCCCCTCCCACCCCCCTGCCCAAAGCTGGGCAGGGGGTACAAGAAGGTTGGGCAGCCTGGGCCAGGTAGGAGAGTCCTGGAAGACTCCAGGTACTTACACAATGGCATCCGTGTCCTTGGCGAGCCGGGGCGATGTGCAGCCCAGGATCTCTCCTGGGGACAGTGGCTTACACTGGGGCACACACACCTTGTACTGGGAGCGCAGCTCCTGTGACGCTGCCTGCAGGAGAGGTGAGGTTAGCAGGGACAGACCACGGCACAGAGGGTGGCAAAAGACCCTTGGAAACACCCTGGCCCCGGCAGTCCCAGCTGTTGCATCCCAGCACAGAACAGAGGAAGGGAACCAGCCTGCTGGGGGTGGCACCAGTAACAGCCCCGCAAACCGGGATGCTCAGCGAAGCTCAACAAATGTATCAATTAAAAGACAAGGGAAAAGGCTTAACGCTTGGATAGCCCCGTGTTTAGATAGACATGGCTCAAGAGGCTCATTCATCTCCTCCCGTCCTGCCCAGCCGGCCGTTCAGGGGCAGACAGACAGACCCGCCGGAGCTTCCCCGGCCGCTGCCGGCACTGCATCAAAATGCCAAGTGCTCCACTGCCTGCCCTGACATTTACAGAGCAGCTCCTGGGGGAGCTGGGGAGGGGTGCCGCCATGAAACATTGATCAGAGTTATTATAAAGTACTTGATCAACATTACAGTAGCAGCATATTATTGCAGCGACTCGTCAGAGGGGAACCGGCACCACCGGCACCCCGGGGCAGCCACTCCCACCCCGGAGCTGGGACAGAAAAGGACTAAGCCAGGGGCCAAGGCAGGGGCAGACAAAGGCCCCATCCTGTGCCACGCACTGCCAGGGATCTCCATCTCACCTGCAGCGTGGAGACAAACTGGATGGTGCTGACGAGGGCCAGGGAGGCACCTGCCACGAAGTTGAAGCGAATGGTCTCAAGGAAATGGGATGCATCGATCTTTATGTCCACAAACACATAGAGCATCTTCAGCCCCTGAGTGGAGTTGATGGGAACTGGTGACAGGAGGAGAGAGGGTGTGAGTTTGGGCTACACCCAGGGCTCCAGTGAGCCCCAGACTGTTGCTGCCTGGAGGATAAAGTGTGTTGGTGGGGCTCCCTGCACCCCAACTGCCCTGGTGTGGGCAGGGTGGGCTGTGCCACCGCACTGCCTGTGCTGGCACCCTGGGCAGGGGGTGTAGATGGGATCCATGGAGAGCACCTGCTTGTTTCTTTCTGGATAATGGCAGCCTGGGGAATCAATGAACACAAATCTAATTACCCCCGGTGCTAAGAAGCCTTTGTCACTACGATTAAGTGAATAATTAAAGTACACAGAGTCCACATCGATCCGCAGCTCCGCATTCACTTCCCATTTTGGTGCTCTTCACCTGATCACAATTAAGTGCAAATTACTCCCTCCTGCGGGGCACGTGGGGCTGGGAGGGAGCAGGAAAGTGTCTGTGTGTCCTACCATCAGCCACGCCGGTGACAGGAGCATTGGGAGCAGCCCAGAAGGAGTCTAGCACCCCCCCAGCACCCTGTGGGTGCCCTGTGACCCACCCAGCCCAGTGAAGGCAAGCAGATGGCAGCTGGGCTGGTGACAGTCAGCCTGGGCAGTGCCTGCCTGTCCCTGTAGGGAGCAGTTCCAGAAGATGTGACTCCCATTTCCCAGAGCAGCCCAATGGATACAGTCCCTTCCTCCCCTTCGTATTGTTCATTCATGAGCAGCAGGATACAAACCAGGAGTTTTATACTCCCTGTTCCAGTGGTGCCCATAACCCTCCTTCCATAACAAAGCACCAAGCACAGATATTTATCGCCACCAACACTCTCACCGACGTGGCTTTTAGGACAGAGTTCTCAACTGGGGAGTCAGTATTTCACACGGAGCCTGATGCAATTCTTCAAATCCATTTATACGACCCCATAAACGTCCAGGAGGGCTGCCAGCTGCCGGGAGCATGGCAGCAGCAGGGATGCACGCTCCTGCCGCTCGCTACGGCAATTCTGCAGATCCACCTTAAAACCCAGAGCGTCTTATTGTTATTTTTGGGCTGATTCCATCCTGGGTGGACTTCAAAGTTAGCAGCATCTGGGACAGCAGCACAGTTTCCATGGCAACTGGATCCAGAGTACTGTCCGCCTGGGGAGCACACAGCCTCCTCCTCCCTTCCCCGCCCAGCCTGCGCTGTACCGGCAAAGCTCCCTTCCCCAGCCCCGAGGCCAGTGGGACCCCCAGGCCCTCACTCCCCTCTGCCATCATTCCTGACTTCCCCCAAAGCCCACGGAGGTAGGGTGGGGGGGCAAGAGCAGCCTCATCCCCCTTGGCAGCTCCTGAGCCAGTGGGGTCCTGCCAAGCCATGGCCCTGCTGCTCTGCTCTTGGGCACAGGGCTGCGATCTGTGCGCTGCGGCGGCCGAGCACGCCCTGCTGCGCCCAAAATCCTGCCCACAGGCAGCCACTCAGCCAGCCTGGCCCAATGCAAAGCCAGCAGATGAGGCTGGAGAACAGAAATCCCTCTGGGAAGGGATAAGCCCTTGGCACTAAGTCTCTGAGCTGGTGCTGAGCAGGGCGGGCACAGTGGCACAGCACAGCCTCTGCAGTGCCATGTACGGCCACCCTGGCAGTGCCACGGGGCTGAGTGTCACCTACTTAGGCAGCTGTGTCCATAGTGCACCAAGAAGTCAGCGCCCAAGGCCCGGGCCGTGTAGTCGTCCACGCAGCACGCGCCGTAGGTCACATCACCCATCACCACGGCCTCTGCGCCCGTGAACCTGTGGGAAGGCACAGCAGTGAGGGTCGTGGCTGGCTGTGTCACCACAGCCCAGGTCCTGCCCCCCAGCCCCGTGGCACTGGGGGATCCCGCGCTGCCACCGAGCCACGCGCCAAAGAGGACAAGCACTGGCTACTCTCCGAGATGTCAACATGATTAAGCTGGAGAGCGGTAATCCGCCTCTTCAATTGGGTAAAGCTGTTTGCAATTCAGCGGATTATCCACTCATCAAACAATACGCTGCCAGCTTCCTAATGCTCCAGCAGGGAGAGCAGCAGAGGGAGACCCAGCACAATGTGGTGCTGCCGCTGTCACCAGCCAGCCCTGGGGACTGGAGCCACCAGGATGGGCAGAACAGCCACAGTGGCATCTCCAGCCAAGCTGGCTGAGCCTGCATCACCCCATGCCTGGGCACCATGTGAGCCAGTGCACCCTAATCTGCGCCTGGCTGTGTCACCCATGGGTGCCAGTTTGGCCAAGCTGGGTGTGCTCCAGGAACAGCTGGTGCTGAAGTGGCACTTGGCAAGGAAAAGCACCGAGCAAACACTGGTGCTGTCCCCTATCCCTGCTCTGGGATCCCGGCATTCCATTGCAAGTCCACCTGGCACCTGCCAGCCAGTGGATAGAGGGGCACACACCAGCACCGAGCAGCAAAGCCAGGGCTCTGGCATGATTCAAAGGCACTTCCTTTGTGGGTATTTTATTGCACCATTTCGGGGGATTATTAGCTTGGCTGCCATCCCAGGGAGCTGCCGTGGTAGCTTACGGAGGAGAGCAGGTATTGCAATGACAAAGCCCCGTGCCTGGAGGGGCTGCTTAAACCAGATGCTAATTCCTTATTTACTCCAGGCCGCACCAGCAGCTGTAGCTCGGTGCCAGCGGGGTCCCCCCTGCTGCTGGCACGGGGCTGGGGCAAAGGGGGCCGGGGGAGGAGGGGGCCCTGGTACAGTGTCACCCCCCAGCAGCACCCAGCGCTGGCTGGGGGCCAGGGTCCTGCACTCCCCCCAGGCGCCAGGCAGGGAGCGTTACGTCGGCAGCAAGAATAGAAATGGTGGGCAGAGCTGGGCAGATGGCAGAAGGTGGAGAAATGGTGGAGCGTGCTGAATATTAACAGCTCCGGCCTATCTGTCACCACCCGGGGACGGGGACAGGGGAGTAGCTCTGCTGGAACATCCCCGGAGAGGGGGCAAAGCCATCCTCACCTCCTGCATCCAGCCTGGGTATCTCCCATTCCATGTAGTTTTCCAAGGGTTGGGGATGCAGCTGGGGAGCGTCAGAAGACAGACCAATCCTGCCAGCTCCCAAATCCCACGATCCCTCGCTGCCAGTGTGGCCCACATGGGCGGATGGTTCCTCCACTGCCTGCATGGCCACACCGTGGGGCTGGGGGCTGCCAGTGAAGGTTCGAGAAGGCTCTTCCCACCCTCTCAAGCCCTCAGCCCCCTCCTCTAATGAGAGGTGATGAGATGAACATGAATCAGACTCCACACATCTCAGCAAAAGTGGAAAATTATTCAGCTCCTTAAGATTCAGGACGGGGAGGTCTGACTCAGAGCGGCAGCCAGCGCCGCTTAATTTTTTATAGATTAAAATGTATGCAAATTGGCCCAAACCCCAGAGAAAGTCCCTGGGGGTGAAGAGAAAGAAAGTGAAATAGCAGCGGTGGAGGAAGGAGGGCAGAGGTGCCCGTGGCCCCTGCCCAGCACGCAGGGCTGCAGCCAGGAGGTACATGGCCACTGGCCCACAGGCATGGAGAGCCAGGGCTGAGCCCTGCCCCAGACATGGGGAACATTCCTGCTCTGGCTTTCAGGAGAGGAGCCACAGCTGAGCAAAGATGCTGCGGGATGATGGCTGGTGAGGAGGGAACTCAGTAGTGCTGCCACTGCAGCTGGCAAGGCTGGAAGAGCGGCAGGAGCCTGGTGATGCCACAGGAGGGGCACCTGGATGCCACAGCACGCATCGGGATCACTGGCTCTGGCTGGGCTGGATGGTGGAGCGGAGCAATAATCATCTCCCGAGACAAATCAAAGGCAGGCGTGAGGGCCTCCCCTTGATGTTTTAATCAGTTCGGTGTCGCCAGAGTCTTTCATCAAACTACAGAGGAAGGAAATGTCAATTAGCAGCCACCTGCCTCTGACACAGGCTGGGGAGCTGCTCACCAACCAGACAGGACCAGGATTCGGGCAAGGAGCAGCCATGGGAGCGTCCTTGCTGGTGTTTTGTGTCCCTGGAAGTCATCGCAGCCGCGGATGGGTCCCAGCAGCGCGCTGCCAGGGAGGACGCGGTGACGGGGATGTCCCCACCCAGCGCAGAGACGCTCACTACAGCTGGGAGCTCATGAATATTGAACACGTGGGGAGGTTATTCATCTTTTACGTCCCGCAAACCCGGGCTCATTCTGAAAAACTGCCTGGCCTTAGCATTTTTCTCATCTTCCTCTAATTCATTATCTCCTTCTTTAAACAGATGGCTCCCAAAATCCCATTTATAAAGCGCCATGCTCAGCACTGGCAGGATGTGTGCCCGGGCAGGCCAGGTCCCGGCCCTGACCCCAGGCACTGGGACCCCCAGCCCCACCCAGCCCCACTCTCCCCTGGGCAGCACAGGATGGAGGTGACAGTGACCCAGGGACAAGTTTGGGGGTTGAAAATGCTGGGTCAGAGACAGGTACACATGAGGCCCTCATGTCCCCAAGCATGGGGTGGCCAGACTCTGTCACCTGAGCACAGGCAGTTGGCCGGAGCAGTCCTGATTTATCCCGGCCCCTTGACAGATGAATGAGAGTGTTTGCTGCTGGCAGGAGCGGGAGGTCCCCTGGCAGTGTGTGAATGATACAGTGCTGGTCCTCGAGCCATGAAGCAGAGCCACTCTCCCCAGCAGGGAGGAGTCCTCAGCCCCAGCTTGTCCATCATGCCTGGCCCCACCAGGCCTTGGTGGGGAGGGGATTCAGGGGACCAGGTTGAGAGTGACTGGTCGTGGAACCAGCACTGCGATGCCGGAGTGCCTGCATGTCCTGCTGGGAACAGAGACATGGAGCAGACCGCTCCTTGCTTCAGACCCACGAGCACCCCACAAAACACACACCCACTGCCTGCCCTGCACCCCAGCCCAGCCTGTCCCAGGACAACCGTGGATGCTGCTGTCCTGGGCTGTGGGGGCTGATTGCAGCCCTGGCCGAGAACAATGCACTTAATTAGCGGAGAAGCCCATCACCAAGCCCCATTACCACACTCCCAACTTCATTAGTACAGGAAGGCTGCACGTAATTAAAGTAATGAGTTTGCAATTTTATTGCAATCGGCGCTGGAAGAGCCCTGCTGCAGCTGGGCAATCACAGGACCCTGCTGAGCCTCTGCAAGTGGGTCAGGAGGGGGAGAGGTGGGTGTCCCTGCAGCCCCCCAGGAGCAGCCATCTCTGGCTGGGTCCCCTCCCCTCAAGGGACCTCCCTCTCTGTCCTCACTGGTGGTGCCAGAGCCGACACCACCATCACAAGGGACATGTCCCAGAGTATTCCAGCTTTGTTGGCCCTGTAACTGCAAAAACCCCCACAGTAAGGCAAACCAAGGGCCAATGCATGGTGGTGGCAAAGCCACCAGGTGCGTTCTGCACCTATATGGTGCCTGTTCCCTCTTCACCATGGCCAGGCCACAGAGCCCTCTAGGATACAAGGAGGTGGCACAGAGCATGTAGTGGTGGGCACCACACCTGCACTGGCACACCCCAGCCCTGGGAGGTGCCAGCCCTATAGATCCCACATATTTTCCCCTGCCCAGTTCCCCTCGTGCAGTCACCACCCGGGTAGAAGGTTTTAAACATGTCCAATGAAGTGTGAACTTCATTCTTCCTAATGATGTTGTTGTGTGGTTAATGATGGTGATTAAATTCCCCTGCACAGCGTGCACCACTCTGCCAGTGTCTCCAGGTTGTGCTTAAAGGACAAGGGGAGAAGAGAAGGCAGCACTGGCCAGCAGAGCTGCAGCACTGTGCAGCTGAGGCCGGATCCTGACCTCTCAGTGTCCCAGGATGGTACTTTGGGACCTCCTGGTCATGCTGCCAGCTTTGCCACAGCACTCAATGCCACATGGCTGACCTGGTCGCCAGGGGACTCGGTGACTGCATGGCACTGGAACCTGCTGGGCACATCAGCCATGGCACCGGGGACTGCCAGGCACAGCAGCTATCAGGGGCTTTTTGTCCTGGCCAAAGTGGGGCATTTCAAGTTCTGCCACAGCTGCTGGGCCATGTGCACAGATGTTTAACTCTTTACTGCCCAACCAGAGATGATTCAAGACCCCCCGTCACTTTGAAAAATCCCCATGCACTCCTGGGCACATCAAGGCACAGTCACCAAGATGGTCTGCACCCCTCCAGCACCACCTCACGCGGATGCTCAAAAGCCATCAGGATTTGGGAGGTTTTAAGGCTGTGGCAGAGCAGCCTGTGCAGGCACCAGGACATCCCTGGCCCGTCTTCCCATCACCCTTCCCTGCCACCAAGCCATGGCTGATTAGCAGGAACCACTCTCACCATCGTGGCACACAGACAGAGGGATTAGCAGCTGCAAAGCCTGACAGCCGACTTTATTAACACGGAATCAAAAGCCCAGCTGAGAGCCCAGCTGATCCGTCTGCTCCAGCCCCAGCAGGGAGGGGAGCAGGCGTCCGCTCCCGGCTACACAACCCCCCTGCTACAAGCCGGTGGTGCGGGGGGCACGGCTGCCGCCTCCCCGGCACGGCACGACAGCGGGTGGGCTGGGGGCTCTCCCCTCCCTGAGCCGCGGTCCGAGATCCCCCCACGCGGCTCTCCATGCTGCCGCCCCCCAGCACGAGTTACCCTCTGCCGAATTACATCAGCCGTGACAAATGGAGCCAATTTGGAAGGTGCCGCGAGAGCGTCGTGATGCGGTGCCGGCAGCGCGGCAGACCCCAGCCCTGCCGCCCCCCCCCAGCTGGCCGCTCGCCCCGGCACAGCTTTGACAATGACAAACCTATTAACACTAATTAACTGGGCCTCACACCGGTCAATGCTCCAAGTGCACTCTCGATTTCAAAGGCTCCAGGCTAAGAACCCCACTGGCCTTCCCGGCGGCAGCGGCTGTGACAGTTTGGCTACATCTTCATCCCTGTAGCCCCTTGGGGCTCAGCAAGCGCCAGTGCAATGCTGGGAAGCCCAGCCAGGCCCCACCTGGCAGCCCTCTCCTCTCCTTGCCCCACCAGGGCTCCATAGGGGCCTTTTCGCTCCTACATTGCAGTGAGGGATGCAGTGACACTGCCATCCTCCTGCATGGGGACAGATGGAGGACTGTGTCCTCCCTTAGCCATCCATGCCGCAGCACCGTGAGCCACGTCCCTGCTCTCGGCTCTCCCCAGCATCGCCAGGTCACGGCACAAATATTGTATTAAAAGGCAGCTCTGGCAGAAGGGATAAATATTCCATCTGAGCGGCAGCTGACACGGCTCTGGCTGAGCTGGAACACAAGAGGTTGGGCATTGTCACCCCAGGGGCACCAGCCCCGGGCATGGCTCTGCAGCCATCAGCAGAGCGCACAGAGGGAGGGGGAGCTCGCTGGCATCCCCAAACCCCAATTCCCACCAGCAAGGATGGGGCAGGAGGCTGTGGGGATGGGCTGGGGAGAAGAGCTGCTCACTGAGCAACGCCCCCAATGCGGGCACAGGTATCCCCAGCATGCTCAGCCCTCGCATTCTGTCTGTCACCAGAGGGAAGTGGACACGCCAGCCCAGGGCTGATGGTACCCTGAGCCCACGTGCCCAGGCTGGCCACGGCAGCCACCACCAGAGCACATGGCTGCAGTAATTCCCGTCACGTCGGAGGCTCGTCCGGCCCCAGTGCCGGGTGAGGAGGGCCAGCAGGAGCAGCGGGCCGAGCTGCAATTCCACATTAATGCTGGCGATGAATATTAATAGCAGGAAGAGGCAGGCACTAACGAGGCCACCTGCCGACTCACCTCCGGCAGTGGAACTGGGTCCCAAGTGTGTCCCCAAGAGAGCAGGGACAGGGCTGGGCTCACTCCTGCCCACAGCCACAATCCTCCAGCTGGCAGTGCTGATACCCAGCATGGCCACATCCCCAGCCAGAATCCTGGATGGTACCCAGTGCTCTCAGCAAGGGACCAGCAATGGGGGCGTCTCTGAGTGCTGCATGGTGGCATAGAGGGAAGGATACAGCCCCCCTACACAGCCTCGAGGCTATCCCCCATCCAACCACCATTCCATCAGTGCTGCCACATCCCCTCCCTTGGCTGGGCACCCCCACCCACACAGCACCCATCTCCCACCAGCACCCCTCACCCTGGCACCCAGCATCCCTCCTCAGCCCTGCGGAGCACCCCTGGCAGGGAGGGTGGGACCAGCAGGGATGCCAGCACCCCAGAATCCACCGGCACCCTGGCATTCAGCACCCTGGAATTCACCATCCACCGGGAAGTGAGGCTTAAGGTTTCATTCAGATAAAAGAGCCCCTTAATCCGCTGCCTTTGAAGTCGGAGACATGAAAGCGGCTGGGTGCCAAAGCCGGAGAGGAGGCAGCTCCACTTAAAGGGACAAACCCACGCGGAGCTGCCCACACTCACACCCATCCCCTGCCCCCCACACCCGTCCCCTGCCCACGCCCACCTTCCCACCGAGCTGGGGCTGCCGCGTTCCCGCGGGGGAAATGATGGCAAAGCGGGGGCAAAGCCCGCGTGCACGGCCGCCTTCCCACCCGGCACGGCAGCGGCTGCTCAGCTCCTGGCGGCAGGGAGGCTGAGCCTGCTGGCCCAGGGAAGGCAGCTGCTAATGAGTGCCACGACCCCCATGGCAGACGAGGCACACGGTGCTATTAGCACTAATTCACTGTGCTAAAGCAGAGAGGGGCTGGACAGGGGGCCGGGGGCGGGTAGGGAGGAAGAGAGAGACGCTCGGGTGATAAAGAGATCACGGCCAATTTCTGCAAGGTGCCTGCATCCACTGTCACTGCACAGCCCAGCTCCTCTCCGGGAGGAGAGCCTCAACCTCGGCCCCAAGCAACACTGAAAAATTCAGAGAGGAGCTGTGGGGAAGGTGTTGCCCAGCAGGAGTCGCTTGCAGTGACCCCTCCTGTGCCATCACCATGGCCTCAAGAAGCCTCCCCAGCCAAAAAAAGGCTACCCCTGAGCTTCTCCGTGCCGGGCAGCATGACTGCAGAGACAGGACGAGGAGGACAGATCAGTGCTGCAGTGGTGGCCCCGCTGCCAGCCCTCCCCTGGCTGTGGCAGTTCTGCCGTGGCGAGTGCGGGCACCGGGCTGGCGTCAGCCGGTTGTTGACACGGCTGCTCCCCAGCTCCAGCACCCCCACGGGGCCCTGACATACCGAGCCTGTCAGCAGCTCCCAGCACAGCAGCGAGGGGAGGAGAAGCCGAGTGGTGAGGGCTGGGCTGGCGCTGTGCCGGTCCCTGTCCCCAGGGCTGGCAGCAGGTCCCTGTGACCTGCCGCAGGGCAGCAGCACTGCCCAGTCAGGGTACGGCCCCGTGAGTGCAGCCACACTGGGGCCCTCCACACTCCCTTGTCCATAATCCTGGGCCTCATCCTACCCAGCGGTCACCCCACTCCCAGCAACAGCTCCCACCCCCTCGCCAGCCCCCAGAGTCCAGCAGGGAAGCATGGAAAAGCCATGGTCTTACCGCTCAATGATGTCCGCGATGGTGCAGGCGAACATGAGGAGCCCTTCTGGCATCTGCAGGGCCACTGGGAAGACAAACAGATCTGGGGTTAAGAGGGGCTGGAAGGGACATCCTGAAGTGGGGGCCTGGGCACCAGCTCCAGGGTGAACACACTCAGCTCGAGCAGCAGCCACAGAACCACCCTCCCCAAAACAGCCAGAAACTGGCCAGAAGTTCCAGTGGCTTGGACAGCCGGGGTGCACATTGTCCTGCTTTAGGCCATATCCACTCTCCCTGCTCACGGCCCCTGAGTACACACCTCATCCCTCTCTGAACCCGCTGACACTGCTGGTCTCTCCCGCTTCCCGCAGTAATGAGTTCCAGATTTTAATTATGTGCTGCACAGGAAAAGGTACTTTCTTCTGTTTATTTTAAACCTGCTCCTAATAATGTAAACGTGTGCCCCTGGTTCTCCCGGTACAAGAATGAGTGAATAATCATCCCCTGTTCAGCCTCTCCACATCATTCACAATTCTACATCCCTATCATATCCCCATTCGTTCACCTCTTTTTCCAGCTAAAGGATCTAAATCTATTTAATCTCTCCTTATACAGAAGCTGTTCCAAACCTTTGATCATCCTTGCTGCCCTTCTCCACACCTCCCCTTCCTGCTCCTCTCCCCATTTCAGCAGGGTGGCCAGCGACGATGCAGCATTGTGCTTAGCAGGAATTTATCCAACAACAAATGATGTTCCTGGTTTACTCCCTCCTCGCAGCTCAGAACAATCCCTTCCAAAGACCAGCTGGGCCTCCCAGTGCCTGGGGTCCAGCCAGGAGCCCTCCACGGGGTGGTGGGGAGGAGGAGGGACCGTGCTGGGGGAGATGAATGGAGGAGGCCCCATTAATCCCATTGTTGTTTCACCTCCCATCCCGCTCAGATATCCCAGCTTCAGTGATATCTATCCAAACATTCTCTCCAGATGCTCCTTCAACAAAATCCCCATGCTGCCAGGCCCAGCCTGCTGGCCAGTGTGGAGCTGTGTAAAGACCTGGCTCAAACTGGGCTAATCCCACCCTGTTCCAACCAACAGGGCCCAAGGAAAGCTGCGTGTGCTCTGCCAGCCCCCGCCTGGCCTGGCAGAGCCAAGAACTCAGGGGCCCAGAATCCCCCAGCCCATTTGGGACCATTTTTGCCCATTTGGGAACATTTTGGCTCATTTGGGACTGCCCTCCACCTCAGACCTACAAATAGCTTTGCCTTCCCCCACGAGGGGTTGGCAGGAGGTGGCTGGGTCACTCTGCACCGGCACAGCACGATGGGGACAGGGGGTGCCACCCCAGCCCCCCCCAAACCCCGCTGCAGGCAGGGCACAGGCAGGGCCGGCTCAGCCCAGTGGGAGGCTGCGTTCCCCCAGCAACGAGCCCCTGGCTGGGCTCTGCACAGGCGGATTTTTAAATCCCAGCACGGCTGGCTGGCTGATGGGCTCCGCTCCCAGCTCGGAAGCCTAAATCCCAGCCGCATATTTACATTTAATTAGGAGGTGCCAAGCAGCAAAACACAGCAGAGGAAAGCCAGAGCGGCATGGCTGGGTTGCCTCGCCGTGTCCTGGTGGGACAAATCCAGCCCTGCCTCCCGCACCACAGCTGGGATGGGCCGGGCAGCCCCCCCTCCGGCATCACAGCCGGGACCAGCTCAGCTCCCAGAACATCCCCCGTGACGCCTGCCAGCCCTGCCAGCTCAGTGCCAGCTGGCAGAGACATTCCCAGGTGGATACAGCATTTCAACCTGGCTCTGCCCAGAGCCCCTGGAGCTACACAACCCCAGGAGCATTTGAAGGGAGGGTGGGGATGCTGGTGACATCCAGGGGTGGAGGGAGAGGCTCCCTGTCTGATGCCTGTAGCTGGTCACACACTGCTTTAGTGGGATGCACAGGCCACGAGGGAAAGCCTTGGCATCACCCCTGAGGCCACCAGTGCCACTCCCCACCTCTCTGGGGCTGCACAACCCCCTGAGGACCCCAAGGAAGGTTCAGACCAGAGCTTCCCACCAGTTCCACGAGTGCCCAGCCTTGCAGGGCTCCCCCTTCCCAGCCCCGGCAGCATGTCAGGAAAGCACTGGGAGAGGAGAGAGGAGCACAGCAGGGACCTGGCCAGCATCCCAGACACATCTCCAGGCTGACAGGTCCGAACAGCTCAACCTGTCCTGTCCAATGTGATTTTAATCCAGAGATACAGATCTATTAACCCCCCTCGAGGGAAGGGGAGCTCGCCAAGACAGAGCCTAAACAAGCCAGGGCACTCCAGACAGCTCGGAACATCCTCTGCCCCAGCCTCATCCACCCCAGGGGGGGGGTCCCAGTGGCACCAACCATCCCCAAAACCTCTCATCCCCCGGGGTCAGCGCTCACCCTTCCTGGCCTGAGCCTGCCGGATCCGCCAGATGGTCTTGGGGATCTCGAAGTTGTAGTTTGGGGGCAGGGCCTTCACTGCCTCCTGCAGCTCCGAGTTTCCAAGGATCTCCTCGGGGATCTGCTGTGCCACGTGTCGCACGGGGGCTCGGGCTGTGGGACAAACGGGAGGGGGGAGCTAAAGGAGGGGTCAGGAGAGCAGAGCACCCAACAGCCCACGGGCCACCAGGGTCCTCGCTGCCCTCATGCCAATTCCTGGGACTAGCAGGAGGAGTCTCTGTGCTCAAACACCTCGGGACAAGCAGGAGAAGAGGTCTTTGTACTCAGACCCTGTGGAACAAACAGGGGAAGGTGGTGGGGTCCTGCCCTTCACGCTGCGAGCAGATTGCTGCTGCTTTTTGGGAGGAAAAGAGGGGGGTTTAGCCCAGAAAGCAACACCGTAACCACGTGAAATCCTCTGAGTGCACATCACACATAACCCCTCGTGCCTCATCCGCCAGCACCCCGGCGACACCCTAACGCACCCCTCCTTCCACAGCAAGGGGATCCCGTTATCCCACCGGGAAAAAAAGCCACCAGCGGCGGGTGATCCATCCCCGGGGAGCCTCATCCTGAAGCCGCCCCCCTCCCAGCACCCGCCCCCCCACATCTCGGCGATGCCAGAGAGCGGCGGGGGAGTGACAGCAGGGGGATTATTCACTATTTCCAGCCCAACACCGGCACTCATGAGCCACCAAAAACCCTTCCCCGCACGGCCCACGGGACAACAGACAGAGGGCCAGCTGGGCCGGGAC
>NW_020884999.1:191125-212302 GCF_003945725.1 Corapipo altera
CACCGTCCCGGGCCTCCCCCGCCGCCGTCCCGGCCTTCAGCGTTGAGGCAACGAACAGAACACCCGGTAGCGACCCCGGGAGCCCCGTGTTGCCCCAGTCCCAACGCACCTCTGGCGGGCACCGGGGCCACGCTCCCGGCCCTCACGGGGGCCGCCATTGCTGTGCCGCACGTGGGGGCGGCCAGGCAGCACCAAGCGAGCCCCGAGCGAGGCCGGAGCAGCCGCCGGCCGAGACATCGAGCGCGGGAGAGCGCACCCGCCGGGCCCCGACGGGACGGGGACGGGCGGCGCGGCGGGGACCGGGGCGGTGGCGGATGAAGGTCCCGGCGCGGTGCTGGGCGTGCTGTGCGATGTGGCAAAGGTTGTGATGGCGGGGTTGTCCCCCGCTTCACGTCGGGGAGGCGGCTTTGTCGCGTCTCTCCCGGTGGTGACGGCCCGGGGGCTGCCGGTCCTAGCGTTAACACAGGGCACCGGGAACGTTGTCATGGTGACGGGTCCGTGTGTCCCCCCGCTACCCCTGTCGTGGGGCAGAAGCCAGGTCCTTGCGAGGGGTGGGGTAGGAGGGACTCGAGGGTAGCGGGGACCTCCGCGGGGGTGCAGTAAGGGCAGCAGCGCTCCCAGAGGGATAACGGGACCCTCGGTGGGGCAGTAGGGGCAGCAGCGCTCCCGGTGGGATAACGGGATCCTCGGGGGGGCACTGGGGACAGCAGTGCTCCCAGTGGGATAACGGGACCTTCGTTGGGACAGTAGGGGTAGCAGCGATCCCGGTGGGATAACGGGACCCTCGGGGGGGGCAGAAGGGAGGACGCGAGAGGGACCCTCGCCCTCAGGAGGAATAGTCCGGGGTAGCGGGACCTCCGGGAGATGATAGAAGACCGAGGAGGCAGAGGCGATCCCCCGAGGAAAGCGGGCATCCCGGCGGGTCAGTGGGGACAGCTGCGCTCCCAGTGGGATAACGGGACCCCCGCTGGTGCCAAAGGGAGGAGGAGCGAGGGAGCCTCGAGAGGCAGGAGGGACAGTCCGGCGGCAGCGGGGCCCCGGTGGGGTGTCGGGACCGCGGCGGGGAGTGCGGGGACAGCAGGAACCGGGAGACAAAGGGGACAGCAGGGACCGGGATGCGGAGGGGACAGCAGAGCTCCCGGTGGGGTATCCGTGCCCCCGTGGGACAGCAGGGATCCAGTGGGGCGGAGAGGACGATAAGGAGCGGAGAGCATGGTAGGGAACGGCAGGGAGTCCGGAGGGGCGGCAGGGACCGTGGCAGGGCGGAGGGGACAGCGGGGACAGCAAAGACCCGGATCGGGCGGCGGGACCTCGGCAGGACACCGGGACACGCGGGGCAGAGGGGACTCGCCGTAGGGGACGGCGAGTCCCCGGGGAGCGGCAGGGAGGGTGCTGGGCGGGCGGGACAGCGGGGACAGCCGTGACCGCGGCAGGCGCGGGGCGGCGCGGCAGAGCCCCGGTGCGATAGCGGGACTCCGTGTCGACGACAACGGCAGAAGGGATAACCATAGGGCGGGGGTGACAATCAGTCCCCGGCGGGCCCGCAGAGCCCCAGGAGGGCGGCGCCGGGCCATACACCGCGGTGGGGCGGAGGGAGGGCGGCGGCGCGGGGAACGGGAGCAGCGGCACTTTCACGAACTGTCCACGGGAGGCGGGAGAGGCGGCGGCGGCGGTGGAAGGGGGGGCCCGGGGGGGGCTCGCCCAGCCCAGCCCAGCCCAGCCCGGCCCGGCCCAGCCCTGCCCGCCCCGTCGCTTCTCTGCCCCGCCCCGCCCTGCCCAGCCCTGCCCGCCGCTGCAGGCAGCGCGGCACCGGCACCGGCACCGGGCGCCTCTTTATAGGCTCTGCCCGAGGGGGTGGGGGGCGGCGGTGGCCCCAGCCCCGAGGGGGCGGCTCCCCCCTAAAAGCCGGCGGCGGGACGCGCGGCGGGCAGAGGCGCGGCCGGCGCTCCCCGGTGCTCCGGGGCCGGCGCTCCCCGGTGCCGCTGCGGCTCGGCCCGCCATGCCCCCGCGGGGGCCGCTCGCCCGGGCTTCGGCTCCGCGTTCCCGGTACAGCAGCAGCCGCCGCCGCCGATACCGCTCGCCGCCGCCGCGCCCGAGGCTCTGAGCGCTGCCGCCGCCGCCGCCGGGAGACCGCGCCCGCCCCGGCTCCAAGATGCTCCGCCAAGGTGAGCGCCGCACCGGGAGGGCACCGGGCGCCGCGGGCGCCGGGGGCAGCGGGGCCGGCCCCGAAGTTTGTCTTCTCCCCGCCGAAGTTGGGGCCGCGCCGCCGGGCGCCCCCCGCCGCCACCGCGTTTACCGGCGCCGCCGCCGAGGCTCGGGCACCCCCCGGGGAGCGGCACCGGCGGGAGCGCCGCACGCCGGGAAGGCGGGAGACCGGGAGGAGCGGGGGGAGGCACGGCAGGCGCCGGGTCCCGCAGGACCTGGGGCGCGGCGGGTCCCGCGGGCACCGGGGTACGACGGGTCCCGGAGACAGCGGGGCTGCGGCGGACGCGGCGGAGCCGGTGCTCGTCCCTCAGAGCGAGGGAACGGGAAACGGGGCTCGCCCGGGGGGCGCGGGAGGTTCAGCGGGGAAGTTGGGGTGAGCCGTCCCGTTCCGCCCCCCCGAGGAGAATCGCTCCGCTGTGACATCACGCGATTTCCATGGCAACCGCCTGGGACATCATCGGGGAGCTTTGTGACATCACGGCAAGGGGAGCAGCCGGCCCTCCCGGGGGGCACGGGGCGGTGGGGGGGTGGGGGAGGGCAGGACTCCCAGCCCCGCTGCACCCGGGGCCAGTCCCGGGGAGATGTTGGGGATAACGGTGCCATGCGGGGGGATCCCGGCTGGACTCCCTAGTCCCATCCCGTGCCCTGGGGAGGGGGCAGCTGCACAGCCCCAGGCCCAGCCCTTGCCATCACCGCCACATGCCTCTCTCCAGCGAGGCTCCGGCAGTGGGAGAAGGAGCTGTTGCCTGCAGCCCCCCACATCGGGGTGTGGACTCCTGGGCAGGGCAGACCCCCCACTGTCACCCCAGGGATGCTTTTTCCCACTGGAGGAATGTCACCTTGTGGTTGTGGGGCCTCGCACTCGGATGCTCCTTTCTCCGGCTCCTGCATCAGCTTTGTTCAGTGTATTAACCCAACCAGGCTGGATGACTTGAGAACAAACCCGAGCCCTCGGAGCAGTCACAGTTCCCAGCCTTGATTCCCAGCCCTGGTGCTGCTGGCTGGAGGAAAAGCATCATCCAGGCTGGGAGACTGGGAGCCTGAGGTGGAGGCAGGCAGAGAGGCTGCCGGCAGGGTTGGATCCCACCAGGGGTAGCCTGTTAAGGTCAAGATCTACAGCTTTCATTTGTGGAGCTAGAAAAACAAAATGCAAATTGAACAGCCTGTGGGCTAAAGCAAAACCTATTCTTAAAGTTTTTGTCTTGTTAAGCAAGGAAATAGAGTGCCAAATAGGCTTTGTTAAGTGGCAGTCTAATTAATAATTTAAAATCTTGTAGCTGTCTTTCATTAGAATTTATCTGTACATCAACCACAAAATCAGTCAAACACACTCATTTATAAGTTAATACCATTCCTGAATAATTCAACAGGCAGTTAGAAGAGGCCTCCATCCCATCGAGAGGCTCTCCCCTTTCCACCTCACCGTGGCCAGGTGTCCCTGGGAAGGGGGTCCCGGCCCCCAGCATTCACCCCAAGTGGGATGCAGAGGGGACACCCCACATGTGAGGTGAGGGAGGATGGGGAGAGCTGCTGCCACGGTGCTGGGCTGGGGCCAAACCCCTCTGCAGGGTTCGGGGGCGGCTGGTTTTGTCAAGGGTGGTGGCAATGCAAGGCTGTGCTGGTGGGAGGCAGCGCGGGCTGATGGTGGCACTGCCAGCACCTTCCACGTCCCACTGCCGGGGACCGGGGTTGAGGCTGGAGGACGTGGCAGGGCTTGGGGCAGCAGGATCCGATCCATGGTTGACAGCTCCGAGGGAAGCAGCTCCTTGTGCCTGCTCGCGGGGAAAAAGGTTCGCAGGCGGTGCCACACGGGCGAAGGCGTTTGTGGCAGGATGGTGGCGGCGTGGCCGGGGAAGTGCTGCGATTCCTGGGGGCATTTTGGGCCTCCTGCGCCCCGTGAGCTTCATCCGTGGAGACACTGGTGGGAGTCAGGGTGGATTTTGTGCGCTGGGATGTCATCGATGGTGTGGCAGTGGGTGACAGCGTGAGGTGCAGCTCCAGCCTGGGCGAGGGTGTCAGAGCCCTGCCAGAGGTGGCTGCAGGCAGGAATGCAACACTGGCGATGCAGGAGAAGGAGATTTCCAGGTCAAGGATGACACCAAGGTCATGGGCAGCCACGTACCTGTCCCTGCCATCACTCAGCCCATCGATGGGGCATCCAGCCTCCATCCCTCCCTGCCAGGGGAGCAGCCAGTGGGCAGGGTGCAGGCACAGGCTGGGCTGCGGTTCCTGCGCTGGGGAGCCAAGAGCCCAGAAACCTTTCTGCTTATAAAAGTTTAATTTCCTAAAGAGCTGAGAGGAAGCCACAAGCTCTCTGTGCCTGGTGAAGTAAGGAGGGTAGTGGGGGGGGAGGTCAGGATGTGGCCCAGGCTGTCCCTGTGGTGGTGCTGGGGGGGAAGGAGGAGGGCTTGGCAGATGAGACCTGCTTAGACCTGGAGTTGGAGCCGGGATGCAAAGGAGCTGTCGCCGCTTGGTGACCCGCACTGATGGAGCCCGGCAGGGTCAGAGCCATGGCCACGCTTGGCTGAATGTTATTCCCACCTTTAGCCTAAAATGCCGCACCCGGCACCCTGCAGAGCCATCCGGGTGCTGGAGGCTGTGGGTGACACTCCAGGTGGCCTCGAAGCACTGCCCTAAAAACATCAGTGAACCTGCCGGGGAAACGTAAAAATATGCATTTTCTGGCGTGATTTCACACCCACCTCTCCCTGAAGCACCTGATGGTGCTGGAGCCGGTGGCACGAGCCAGCACCGCGGGTAGTGGGTCTCTGTGGTTTGCAGGATGAGGCCGTGAGTGGGATGTTGTTGCCTCGGGGCCGGGCAGGGACTTAGGCTGCTGGAAACTGCTGGAGCACTGATGGGTTTTGACAGCAAGAGCCAAAATCCTGTTTGAAGGCAAAAACCAGGCAGGGAAGTGTGGGAGCCTGGAGGGACACGGTGGTGGCCAGGTGTGACCAGGACCATCTCTCACTGGGATGTCCCCAGCTCCCGGCAGTGCTCCTGTGGCAGCACGGGGGCAAATCCCTCTTGCAGAGGAATGACCCGGGACACAGCCACTTCAGCCCCACATCACTGGGGGCAGCTGCCTGTCCCACTCTACCACACACTGGGACACTCCTGGGTGACACTGCTCCCCATCCTCGCCCCAGGGAGCTGCTCCAGCCTCCTCCAAACAGCCAAAAACTTGGGCTTTTGTTTGCAAAGTGCAATTCCAGGGCTTAGCCACATTCAGTATAAAGTCGGGTTATTAACAGCAGATTATGTTTTCAAAGCGCTTTGGTGGAGTGGCAGCAGCAGAGGCACCCGTACCCCAGCAACGGTGGCTGTTGTTTGGGTTCCCAGCAGGTTGGGATGAGCGAGGTGTTGCCCTAATTTAGAACCCACTGAAAGAGGCTGGAGTCTGATTTAACAGTGGAGGCAACAGCAGAGAGCCGTGGGGCCGGGAGCAAGGAGGATGTGGTGGGAGTCAGCGAGGAGGAGCCGGGGGTCCACGTGCTGACATGGGCTGGCATGCAGGACATGGCCCCAGGAGCACCACTGGGATGCAGGAGCATCCCTGTCCTCTCCGATGGCAGTGCTCTTTCCCTGCTGTTTTGGGTGACGCTGCCCCAGCTCAAGGTGGGATGATCTGGCTCAGCCTCGGGTCCCTCCACCAGCAGCAGGGCTGGTGCTGTCCTCACTCTGGATGTCAGTGCCATGTCCCATCTCCCAAACTGAGGAAGCACCAATCCCACTGATCCCCTGTACCATCCCTGCGGAACAGCATCACCATGGAAACCCACAGCCCTGCGCCTGCCGCCCGGCAATCAAGGGGGACACTTTTAGGAATATTATTTTTACTGATGACAAATGATGGAGGCTCAGTGCTGATAGAGGAGATGCCTGTGCCCAGCTCAGTGTTTGGGAAGTGCCAGTGGCCGGTCTTTCTCCTGCCTGTTCTGCTGAGGGCACGTGCTGGTGGGGCAGCCGTGGCTGTGCCCGGGTGTTAAGAGCGGGCAGCAGCAAGCAGCAGATGCAGGACGGGGAGATGCGGGGGGCAATCTTCTTTGCGCAGATTAGGATTGGGGGTTATTAAGCAGAAAATGCTCCATTTGGTGTAGAAAGCTCCTTTTCCTCTTTAGCAGCACATGTGCCCGCTGGCTGCTTGCTTCCCGGCGGCGTTGGCACAGCAGCTCAGAGCCGGCACAGCAGCTTGGTGCCAGCCCAGCCTTGGTGAGCAGCTTTTAGTGGTGCTCCTGCCTGGGCTGGTAGAGCTGTGACCGCTTCAGTGACTCCCGGTGCCAAAATCTGGTTCCACTCAGTGCTGGATGTCTCCCCAGCTCGTGGCCAGCAGGATGGGGTGGCAGTGGGTTTTGGCCTTGGAGAGGTGGTGGCACAGTAGGCTGTGGGTCCATGGTGGTCCATTGCATCCCAACAGATCCTGGCTGTGGGGAGAGTGTGGTGCCAGAGCTGGAGGGTGTCAGAGATGGTCCACATGCTCCCCATGTCCCAGCATCACCATCACACGGGGAGGCTGCAGCCGTTGTTTACCGGGGAGCAGCGGCAGGAGGGAATTTGGCTGCTGCTGCTCTGGCAGGGCTCCTCACGGAGCAGCCCTGCAAGCAGAGGGGAGGTGCCAGCGGCTCCGCCAGCCCCATGTGCCGCACTTGGGAACCGCTTTCTATTTTTTCCAGCTGCGTTTGCACCAACGTTTGCATTGGTTTGCTTGGGGAAACCCCGTCCGCGTGACCACGGGACCCCCCATCGGTGCCATGCAAAGGGTGCAAAGCCCGTCCTTGGGCATGGAGGATATCATGGGACTTTTTGGCCCTTGGTGGCCTGGGTGAGATCGTGTCCATGAGATCTTCACCCAGCCAGGCATCCATGTGCACTTTGGCATGGGGATGTGCTTGCATGGGGCAGAGCCCCTCTGATCCCCCCGGGGATGAAGGCAGAGGGGGACAAAGGCTGCCGGCTGCATCTGCTGCCAGCTCTTGCATTCCCGAGCTGCCCTCCCTCCTTGCTGCCTGCAAATTCGGCATCCCATCAGGTGCTGGATACAGCCACCCTGCGGGGAGCAGAGCAGAGCTGGGAGAGGGGTCGGGATGATCCCCCCTCGGCAGGGATATGCTGGGGTGTTTGTGCTAACAAGCCCAGAGTATTATAATTTCAATGGAATTTAAAAAACAAAATAGTCCTCAGACAAACGACTCTGCAGTGCCTCTGCCAGGGCCTAAGATCTGCTGCTATCTATTTTTTAATAATTGAGGGTAATAAATATGTATTTCTTTCTCCTTTCTCTCCGTACGCCGCAGCTTGTCAGCTCCCTGCGTCTCTCCTCTGATCAGACCCCATCTTTGCCGCGCGGAAAGGAAAAGAAAGGGGAAAAAAAGAAAGAGAGGGGAGAGGGAAAAAAAAAAGATTCTTTAAGCAAAAAGGATTAAAGCCTTGAAAGTAGGTCTGCCCGAGCCACTCGGCTCTCCCTGTTCCCTGCCAGCCGCAGACAGGGCCAGGGACGAGAGGAGCATCCCCAGGTGGCTGAATCCATCCCCGAGAGGTGTTCGTGGGTGCAGAGCCTGGCTGGGCAGCAGCAAATCTCCCGGGAACTGGGCTGCGGCTGGGCAGAGCCACCGGGCAACTTGGCAAACCGCTGTTCAGAGCCAGTTCTGCTTCGGCGGCAGATATTCCCGGGAGTGTTATTCCCTCTGATTTTCAGATGGGGGTGTTGGCTCGAAGGCACGGAGGGGGTTTGGTGGTGGGGCCGAGCACGGGCAGTGCTCCGGGACCCCCCCCCGGCCGCGGGATGCTGGGGCGAAGGAGGCGCTGGTGTGAAGGAGGCGGCTATTTATAGCTTCCCTCGGCTTTTGTTCCTTTTCCAGTAGAGCTCCTCTCGAAATAGAAACAGCGCCGGCTGCGCGGCCGCTGCCGGGGCCCAGCCTGGATGCGGGGGGCACCTCCCGGCTCGGGGCAGGGGGATACCCCCTGCCATGAGATACCATCGCGTTGGGCATCCCCCCGTCCTGCATCCCTTGAGATGGGGCAGGCACGGGATGGGGAGTGGGAGCTGCCCCGCTGCAGCCTCCCATGTGCTGGTGACACCTGTCCTGACCCCGGAAGGGAGAATGAATGGCTCTGGGAGGAGCAACTCTGCAGGGTGACAGCACTGAGAACCCCTGGGGAGCGAGGGTGAATCCCTCGGGAGCACCCTGTCAGGGTCTGTCCCCGTTTTGCAGCTCAGCCGTTGCCTCTGCTCTTCCCTGCCAGCATCCGACAGCATCCCCCCCCCCCCCCGCCCCCCTCCCCACTCCATCTCTGATCAATATAGCTGGGAAAAACAAAACAAAACAAAGTAAATATTTAATACGATCCAGGGAGCCACGGCGAGCGCTCCCCCCGTCTGTCTCCTCCAGCAGCCGCTCGCAGCAGCTCCCGGGCCCTAATGAGCCTGAGTGCAACAGGGATCGATGGCAAAGGCAACCTCTGCAGAGGGGTCAGGTCTGCCACATCCCCCTGTGCTGTGCTGGAGCTGAGGCTTGGCCCCCTGTACCCCCCCTGCACCCCTCTTCATCATCCTTCTGCCCTGCTTTCATCTCCTGCGTCCCCTTTGTCCTTTCCAGTTCCTGGGAGGGATGAAGGTTCTTCTGCTCCAGCAGAGCCATCCCTTGTCCTCTGCCACAAGGGACATGAGCTGTGTCAGGCATCAGCTCCGAGCTGAGGGCTTCTATAGGGATGCAGGACAGGGTATATGTAGGGCTGAATCCAACCTGGGGAACTGGTGTCTGCCCCCACACTCGTGGAGCAGATCCCTGGGGGGACCCCACACACCCCCGGAGCTGGAACTGGCTTCCTAACCAGAGCTAAGACAGTGTCTGCACTCATGATGTGACCAGACCTGCCACCCCCTCCTCCTCCTCCTCAGCCTCTCGCCCCCTCACCTCAATTCCCGCTGGGGACCTGCATCCCTGTGGTGTCCTCCAGAGACCTGAAGTGCTGACACAGTTTGGGGAGTGCCAGTGCTGGGTAACTGGCAGGCTGGTCCTGGCAATGCCAACACAGGACCTGCGTCATCACACCCTGGCCCCACGTGTTTTCTGAGTTTGGATGGTCCCTGTCTCTCCAACACTGACAGAAGGGCATTCATTAACAGGAGCTGCCGAAGTGCCTGTCGTCCTGACCCTGCTGGATGGTCCCTGTTGTGCCCCCCAGCCTGTGCCATAGGTTTAGGAGAGGGGCCAAGCCTTGTCCCCAGCCAGGCATTCCGTCAGATGGACCTGTGCATCCCCCTGCAGCCTCATCCTGCCCTGAGCCATGGCTGGTGTCCCAGCAGGATGCAGAGGTGGCAAACGGGAGGCAAAGTGTGAGAGAAGCACCAGGCTGTGCTTCTCTGCCACCACAGTGCTTTGCAAATTGTTTTTTCATGGAAAAGTCAATTGTCCTTGGTGTTGCCTGGGATGAACCCAGGGCTGAATTCTGTCTCTGGGATGGGATGAGAGGGACACCCACCTTGCCAGACCTCTAGCAACTCTGCCAGACCTCTAGCACTGCGAAGCCTCAGCCAGGCTGCGCCTGGGGGTGGCGACTGGATTTACAGCTGGAAAACAACATGGTGCGCCCCGAAGCAGGGAATGTGCATCTCATGCCTCCAAGGGGATGCCAAGCTTCTTCCTGTAGCTCAGGGTCTCCCAGCAGGCGGAGGGGTGCAGAGGTCCTGGGGCAGGATTCCCTGTGGGAAGTACAGCAGCGGCGGGACAGCGGCGCGGGGCCTGCGTCACAGACGCAGGATTGTGGCAAGGTGCCGAGGAAGTTTTGCAGCAGCATTAGAAAATGTTGACATGTTTTTTGAAACAATTTCAGATCTGATATCTGCGCCAGATTGAGTTTGTAACCAGCTTTATTGTTTAAGCCTGCTGGGATTTCATCAAAGGCGTCTGCTGTTTACCCAGAACCATTTCATTGGAGAAAACAGCAAACAGACCTGCATTTCTATCTGATTTCACTTTTTCCTTTTCCTCCTGAATTTAAGTGCTTGTGAAAAGCATGGCTGATAAGGCAGAGCGGTGTGGATAAATCCCGAGGACTGGCGCGGTGGATGCTCTACCAGCTGCTCCAGCTTTATTAATAGATGGAAGGCAGTTGCTGGACCAGCTGCTGGGTGCCAGCCTGGAGCGAGGCACCAGCCTCGGGGGCACCTGGGTGTCCCCAGATGGTTTTGGGATCTCCATTCCGGCACGTTGAGCCGAGTCATGACTCCTCAGGATGCTGAAGGCTGGGAAGAGGATCATGCGTAGCTTTTTTAGCGCTTTCAGTGTGAATTCAGATTTAAACTATGAGGGAGCCAATGTCTGTCCCTCCTCAGGGAGTGACCCCGGCAGGCAGTGTGCTCTGTCACACCATGACAGGCCAGGCCAAAGCAATGCAGCCACGGGAAGCACAGAAAGATGAAGGAGAAACCAAACTAGGAAGGGGCCTTGTGTAAACTGCATCAATCCTTCTTGCACATCCCTGTGGAATGTGGTGGCTGCCAGCCTGGCTCTGATTTATGCCCATTGCTGACCTTGGAAACACGCTGGACAGGAGGGTTAGGGGCTCAAGACAGAGCTCAACAGGATTTTACAAGGAGCTGACCTGGGGGCTGCAGCCCTTTCTGCCACTGACTGCTTTGCTCCAGGCATCTTCCCATGGCTGCATCCTGGATGCTTCTCATGGTCACCCAACACTAGTGTTGTTTTCTGCACGGTTCAGCATCTTCCTCACTTTGAAATGGCCTAGGTGGCCGTCCCCACCTTTCCTGGACTTTGGGACAGAGACACAACAGGCTGGGGTCGGTGGAGTACATCCTGACACCATTCCCAAAGTCTCTTTGGCATTTCCCAGCTGCTCCAGGGGCCGGTGCTCCCTGGGCGGGTTGTGCCAGTGGCACCTCGCTGGCACGCCGAGGGCTTGTCTCTTCCATCGATCACACCTACACGGTGACAATGTAATTTTTATCTCCAGTTGTTTATTTCTCAGACAGAACTACTTGTAAATTCAGAGAAGAATATATATCCCTGTGTGTGACAGATCCAGCACAGGGCGATTAATCTGCCCTCTTAAGACCTGAATGCAAAAGTGTCCCAATGTCACTCCTAGATGGGGTGTCAAGCCCTGGGGCAGCACTTTAGGGACGTGCGGGGACCTGGTGGCAGAACATACCCCAGTCCAGGTGATGCTCCCCTAATACTTATTACGCTCACTATCAGCTCTGGTGATCCCCAGCTGATGTTCCAGCTCTCCAGGCTCAGGCTCTGGCTCCTCTTTTTGGGAGGTTTATGCAAATAGGGCTTTTTTTTTTTTTTTTTTTTTTTTTTTTTTTTTTTTGTAATTCCTCGCTGCTGCTGCTCTGTTGTGCCCCAGATAGCAGAAGTGCTGAGGACAGGTGTTTGCGGCAGGTCCTGCGGCACCCGCGTCCCGGCCGCCCGACCGAGGGGAGGAGGGATGTGGCGAGGGGATATCCTGGGGGGAAAGGGGCAGAGAGCAGCTGGCAGAGGCCAAGGATGGAGAGGGGAAAATCCTCTAATGGCTGGTGTCTCCTCACTGCGCTAGTGAGGATGGGCACTGGTGCCAGCGTAGGTCTGTTCCAAGCCCAAGCATGGACCTGTCCCCAGGGAGGGGCAGGACGAGGACTGGGGTGTCACTTTGGGCTCTGCAGCATCCAGTAGCCCCATCGGCAACACCTTCTGTGCCATAAAGGCTCTTATTTACAACCTCCTACTCGGGAGCATCTGGGAAGCGAAGCGCGTCATTTCCAGAGAGAGCAAAATGCTGCATATTTCAGTGTCTTTTGAATTTTTTAGATTTCCCTGAACTGTGCTAATGGGTTGGTGGTGGTGGTGGGGGGAGGCGAGGGCCCAGCCCAGCTCCCGGCCTGCCTTGCTGCTCCTCCGTGCGGCCATCACTGCATTGCTGCTCTTAAAATATTCAGTGCTGTTGGCCACAATTTCACAGCGGGTCAAAGCGCGCCGAGCCAGCAAGAAGGAGGGAAAGTGTGACAACAAGATTAACCCCGGCCCGGCAGGCCCCGTCCACGCTCGGCAGGCTGAGCACGATGTGCTGCAGCCACCTCATCCCAGGGGACAGGCAGCGAGTCCAGGGGCACCGTGACACCCACAATCCCTCCGGTTGCCCAATCTTGCTGAGCCCATGGCGTCACCTCCAAAATGCACTGAAGGGGCAGCAGGAGCATCCCGTGTCCTGCTGGGAGGACTGAGCATCCCCTCCTTCTCCAAACTGCTGTAAAGCATGAGCCATGCCAGGTGCCTGGCTTTGCCCTGGTCATGCTGTTGGATGAAGGGCTGAGAATACCCCCAGGTCTTGGGGACATTGCTGAGAGCCCTCAGCGCTTCTGCACCCCGAGGATGTTGTGGTTCTCAGGCCTTGCACAACCATCAGTTGGTGCTAACAATGGAGCAGCAGATTTACAATGCAAAAGAGCAGCTGCTTGAGCCCTGTTTGCTGACAGGGATTTAGTAATCCTGTCGTCAGCCCGGAGTTTGCTCTGGAGTTGCTGGCTCGTCTGACAGGCTTTTCTAAGAAAACTTCTGTGGCTGGGGGAAAAAAGTGAAGCAAAGCACATGGCCTGTGCCCACCGTACAAGGAGGATGGTGGGAGGTGTCTGTGTTCTGGTGTGGAGCCTGGGGTGGATGGGGGATGCTGCCATAGGGAGAAGGGTCTGTGCCAGTCTCAGTCCCAGGACCCACGTGTTGTCTGAAAGCTGGAGACCCCCAGGAACTGCCTGTTGCATGGGCTGCATGGCCTAGGCCTGGGATACACTGCATGGCCACCTTGGACAAGGCTTGGTCTTGTGTTTCCTACACTTTCCCTGGATTCTTGGTCGCGTGCCATGACTTTAGAGCTCACCAGCAGCAGCACGGATGGTTGTGCATGCAAGCGTGGTGTCATCTGCAGGAGATGCTGCAGCTGATGGATGCTCTCCTGGGGTTTTAAGGACACTGTGGCTGAGCTATTTGGGCGTCTTTGGGTGTCGGTGTCACCCCACCACTCTCCATGGACAAGCGATGGCTGCTGGGTTGGGTGCTCTGGCAAGGAGCTGCTGGCACAGTGACCATCCCACCGTCCCAGGCAGCCACCTCCAACCCAAAGGCAACCAGCCCTGTCACTCCCTTATCCCCAAGCACACCCACTCATTCCCAAAATAGCGTTTCCCAAGGGTGCATGGATGCATTGGTGTCTCTGCCAAGGTTGGAGCTGGACCAGCAGTGCCCTCTTTGAGCCAGCCCCGTGGTTGCCCTCCTGCACCCTGTGCCGGTGGCAAGCCAGGCTCTTCTCCCTAATTCTCCTTCATCCCTGTTAATGTACCACCAGATGTTCTCATTATCCATTTAAACATATAATCCTCCCCCGAATCCGGCTAAGCTCCTGGCCTCCCCGATACCTCGTGGCAGTGCGTTCCACAGGTTAATTATGCATTTTTAATTAATCACCAAGCAGAGAATGACCCATGAATAAGGGATATGAAGCTCCTTCAACTGGGAATAGTTGGCAAATTGTCCCCAGGCGGAGCCATGCTGGTGTCATGCTCTCCTTGAATAACAAGACCAGCTCTAAAAATTCCTGTTTTGTGGATCTGACATGACTGGAGGATGGGACAGAGCTGTGCCCTGTGTGGATGGGACTCCCCTGTGCCCCATGTCCCCCTTCAAAGGGGGAGGAACCACATCCCAAACAGAGCTGTCTGCATCCCACCTGGAAGTGATGGAGTAAGTGCAGGGGGGAGGAGGAGCAAGGCAGAGAGGGAAAAAAAAATCACATGTTGTTTTAAAAAGGCATTTTTGAGTGAATGCTGAATAGGGTTTGGGAAAATTGCCTTAAAGGCCTATTCTCTGCAGGGACGGAGCTTTTCATGGAGCAGGAGTATTCTGAAACTTAATTGCACATTTGCACGGGCTAGTGTTTTTATTTCTCTCAGGTCTCCGAGGTGGTCTTTGAAGATTGCTGTCTCTCTGTAATGGTTTTCTTTATCTCAAATAAATTCCACACACCTGCGAGGTGGAGCTGCTTGAAAGAAATTATGTTGGAATTGGCTCTCGATTTAATAAATCTGCAAATGGAACTGGGATGCAGAGAGGCAAGGTGGTTGGTGGGGCTGGTTGTGCCTCCTTCCTGCTCCCCACCTCTCCTCTCCTCTCCCTTCCCTTCTCCATCAGCTCACTTTCAGCCTCTCTGTGGGCCAGGAAGAGTGTGGGTCTGAGCAAAGTGAGTCCATATCCTGCCTTTCAGTCACTTCTGGTACATTCTAGGGGACTCCAGCTATACACCCAACAGTGCAGACCCCTCTAATGCCCACCTGTCTGCCTTCTTCAGCTACGTATGACCCTGGCACAAACCCATCCGTGCTTCTGAAACTGGTGGAAAAAGCTGCTGTCAAGTGAGCGTTTAGTTCCCTGCCTGCGAGTGTGCTGGGCTGTGCCTGTTGGACAAGCTGAATGCCCCAGGAGTATTCCCAAGGAACGTCCCAAGGACCTTCCTTCAAGGACCCCTAATGCCATTTTCTTTCCTGGCCTCAGTTTTGGGGTTGGAAGCTATGGTCTGCTCCAGCAGCTCCTCCCGCAGCCACCCATCACATGCTGCCACCATTCCTCCTTCTCCAGCAATCAGCTCCCCAGCTCACCAGGGGACGTTTAACCAGCTCTCCATTTTGGAAGCAGAGCAAAGCACCGGAGAAAAGCCTGCGGCACAGTTCTGTGCCGTTGCAGCAGGCAGCCACAAATCCCCGGGCAACCGGGGCAGCGTGTGCTGGGCAGCCCCGGCTGTCAGGCAGAGAGGAATGGGCGGCCGCAGGAGTACACAGACAGGTTAATGGCAGCCGTGGATGCTGCACAATTGGATTTCGCCTTCCCGGTTCTTAAGGAATCAGCATCTCTCCCTTGCTCTAAAATCCGGCGGTCGCACTCCTCTCCCCGTGAGCCTCGTTGGCAGCGGGATGACCTGTCATCCGTGGAAAGCACCCAAAGGGCCATTTAAAACCCTCCCTCCCCTCGCCGGGCTCCTCAGACACGAGGTTACCCACAGAGGCCGTGCCACCTCCTGTGTGAGCTCCGACTGCTCGGCTTCAGGTGAACAAGACACAGGGAGATTTTATTGCATTGCTGGATTTTGTTCCACTCTGTTATTCGCCACGATTGAATTTGCTGCTGTGGAGGCAGGAGCTGGCGCAGCCGGAGCTCCCTCGCCGCCCGCGCCGCTCCAGTGGGACCATGACCTTGTCTCAGTGCCTCTCTCAGCCCTCAGCTGGGTAATGCGGTGCCGGCGTGGGAGCTGGGCGTTCATCTGCCTCCCACCAAGCATCCCGGTGTGGTCCCACTCCTATGCCTGAACCAAATCCTCACTCTGCTCCACTTTTAATCGTTGACCTTGTAAATGCTTTCAGGGAAGGCATTCGCCTTCCCAGCTCCCTCCTTAATTTCCTACCTGATTATATCCCTCTGTCCTCATCTCCCTGGGCAGCTGCTGAGGCTTTGATGCCATAGGTATCATCACAGTACCTGAACCCCTGTGCAAACCCTCCCCAAGTTTTAGTTACGCTCACTGGTTCATGATGTCAGTTGGGAAACAGCATCTCATCTTCCTTCTTCCCTATTTCTTGGACTTATGTAAAAAAACCCTCTGGTTTTCTTAAAACAGTGGTTTCTTGGCCTATTTTGTCTTTGGACAAAAAGCTATGCAGCGACAGGGCTGGGAACATCCCACCTTTCAGTGCAGGTGGTCTTTGATCAGTGCAATCCTGTGTGGTGGCCCAGCTCCCTCTCACAGGCACTGGGGCTGGACCAGACCCAGGACTGCGGCTCCATCACATCCCCAGCCCTTAATAGAGACGCGGAGCCTTTCCCAGTGTATCGGGAAATGCAGCTGGGAGCTCCATGAGGGGTCAGTGGGCAGAGCCATCCGGGAAGGCTGTTGAAGCCTCGTTCTCTCTGCGTTGACAGCGACGGCTCTTCTTCCCCGCCGCCTGCGCCAGCGCCTCTGCCCCGTGATTGAATTAGGGGGCTGTAACCCACCTCCCTCCCGCCCGGTCCCCGCCGCGCCGGGCTCAGATGCTGAACTCAGGAGCCATAATTGAATAAGTCTCAGGCAGACAGTGCTCAGATAGCCATCAGGATCTCTTGCCTCCTCCCTGCCCAGCCATGCACTGATTTATACTCCCAGGTGACCACTGGGATTTTGCCTGGGATTTTGGTCTTCTGGGATGCATTGCTCTTTTCCCAAAGCATGAAGCTTGTGGGGTGAGCCAGGAGGAGGAGTGGGGCCACATGGGCTGTGGTCGGTGTGATAGTCACACTTAGTTAGACTGACCCTTATTCTGGGGAGCGAGCAGTGATGGGGAACAGAGGGACCCCGTGTCTTTATGGCAGTGGCTGCTCTTGGGCTGCCTGGGCACAACGAGTTAAAAGTTGCAATTAGTAAAGTGCTGACGATGGGAAGGTGGGCTGGAAGCGAGCGGCGCTAAATGAAACCTGAAAGGTTATTCCAATAAGCGGCAGCACAGCTTCCAGCTGCGCCCGCTTTCCTGGGAGCTGGGGGACAAGGGATGGGATCCAGGGTGAGAGACACCAGGTGGAATGAGGGATGTTGCTGGAAGATGCTCAGGTGCCAGCAGTGCCTGCTGGAGTGAAAAATACGGCAGGGGAATTAAAGCAGGAAGGGGACGGGTCACCACGTCCCAAGGATGCTCATCCAGCGCCAAGCCGGGGGAGTGGTGGGGTTGGTGCTGCCCATTCTGTGCCCCCAGTGGCTTCTCCACAGGGTCCAAATCCCACCACAGGCATGGAGCCCTGTGCCCATGGCATATGTGTGGGGGAGAGTTTTGGGGAGTGCTGGGAGCCACACTGCCTTTGCCAGGGAATCCTTGTAGCATAGAGAGTGGTCCCTCAGCCGCAGTGGGGGCTGCAGGGGTGAGCAGAGCTGGGAGCCAGGGAGGAGGTTCCTGGGAAAGGCATTTCTCTTCCAGCTGAGCAGACAGGAGTCCAGGCAGGCGCAGGCAGCCAGTGGTGGCCTCTCCCTGCCAGATGTAGCTGTTCCAGCTCTCTGCTGGTGCGACACCACGGAGCTATTATTAGACTCCAGTTTTCTGTGGGTAGCTCTGAACTCCCTGATGCCTCCAGAAGCTCAGCAGATGCCAGGGCAGAGCAGGATCTGCCAGTACTGGTGGGAACAAGGGTCCCTGGTGAGCTCAGAGGGGGTGTGGGTGGCAGCAAGGGGTGACAGAGCCCCCCAGAATGGAGACATGTGGAGCTGAGCACCACAGCCCGGGCTGGAGCCACAGCAGTGAAAGGCAATTAGTTGTCTAATGAGAGGTTTGAGTGTTGAGGAGGGCATGGAGCCGCTGGGAACACTCACTGGGTGAAAGGTAGCCGGGAGAGATGTTGCCCTGACAGAGGTGTGGAATGCAGAGCTCTGCATGGAGCTGCACCTCCAAACCACATCTAGATTTCACAGCATCACTCCAGAATGGAGACACGACATCCTTATTGCTGCCATCCTTGGCAGGAGGCATGGGGGAAGCACGGCAGGGCTGTGGCACGCTGGGACACCTCATCCCACACTGAAGGAGGGATGGAGCTGGGGAGACATGGCATTTCCCAGCTCCCATCCTCTCCCCAGCCCGGTTTCCAAGCAGGAGTGTTTAAATGCCTTTTATGTTGTGACTCAAATGATGAAAGGCCCGAAAATGGGACTAACAAAGACGAGTTGTACTTCAGAATAAAAACCCATGAAAGCAGCAGATGCTGTCATAGGAATAAATTGTATCAACAGCGATCAGATGGGAAGTGAAAAGTCAGAATGAAGTTGCTCCTTCATTCCTGTTTCCAGTGAAAATTTCTGGGTCCATGAATTTAGCCAGAATCAGGTAGGATGAAAGGCTTTGCCTGACAAGGTATTTCAAAGCATCTGGGAGCCTCCGGAGATGTGGCCACTTGGACAAGGAAACGGAGCCCCTCAGTTTTAATGAGCATTTCAGTTGCCTTCCTTTATCCTTCTGCCAAGATTCTCTTTTTTTTTTCTTTTCTTTTCCCCTAAAAAACCTGATTTCTGCTCTTTGCGATTTGTTTTAACTTTGCAAAACGTGCATTTAAGCAACACAACAGGAGGAGGCGGAGGGTAGAACATCCCTGTCACTCCACACAGCCCAGCCTGTTGCTTCTCACCATAAACCCCTCCTCGCTGTGGCCAACCTGGCTGTTTTGGATGCTGTGGGTCAGCACCACCATCCTTCAGCATCTCCCCTTCCCTTCCCAGCCCTGCAACAATTTCCCATCTCCCCGTCTCCCCTTTCTGCAGTGACAGGATCATACACGGGTTGTAATTAATAGAAATTAGACTGTCGAGACCTTGCAGCCCCCATCCCGTAATTACTTGGCCTTGCTGCGTTGGAGGCGCAGGGATCGGCAGCGGGCTCAGGAGCCGCCGGTGATGGGAACATATCCCGCTATCAGGCTATTTTTATTAAGCTTTTAATGCAGGCACTTGCGTGGTGCTGGGGGATGTGCGGCATCTCCACAAAAGTCCACTCCCGGAGGGACACGCTGGGGGGATATTTTGGGATGAAGTACCGGCATTGGAGCTAGACAAAGCAGGATATTAGCAAAGTGCTGTGTCCTCACCACGTTCATTGCTTGCACATTTATTCCCGGTATCCAACCGCTCCAGCCATACGGATTTCAGGGGTTTGGCAAAGCACTGGTGCTCACCGAGTGGTGACCTCCCCTCCCTCCCCAGTCCTCAGCTGCCCCACATCCCCCCTCACCCCAAGAGCCGTGTGGGAGAGTGACAATGCCCGATATCTAACTGGGCACACAGAGTCTTCCATCGGCTCATTAAACCTCCCAACGGCCCCGCGCGCGGCACAGCTCGGCCCCGGATGCCGAGCAGAGGAGCGGCACAGCACAGCTATTCACACTCGGCTTTCATCACTGCGTTTTTCATGAGCTGGTAAAAAGTTCAGTGCAAAGCACAGGAGAGGTCTCTGAAAGGCAGCCGCGCTCACGACCCAGCGTGCCGGCTCACGGAGCCGGTGGGAATGGGGTTTTGCCGGTGTCTGCCGCGCTCACTTGGCTGGCAACCCGCAAGGATGTTCATCTGGGGGGCTCGTGGCATCACCCTGAGAGGAGACCAAGGGCACAGAGAAAGGTGCTGCTGCCCTTTTTGGGTGTGGGAGAGAGACCTGAGCCTGTGGGCTGGGCTCCAAATGACGCCATCACTTCTTTTTTGGTTGGGGGGAAGAAAATGTGACAGAGCCGGCAGCTTTGATGCCTGCCTGTCCATCTCCTTCCCCCCTGCTGTAGGCAGAATGATGTGCTGCTGAATGAGGAAGAAGGTACATGACAGGCTCCAATTTGCCCTCTTCTCCACCAAACACAAGGACATCCAGCAAATGTGAAATGCAGAAAGACTGAAAAGGGATGAAAGGGAGCCTACACGGCATGGTACAAAATTGGCTTGTGGATCTCAGTGGCACAGGACACTGCTGGGGTCGGGACCTCAGCAGGATTACAAGTTTATAGAACTAATGCTCTCCCTATTATCCGTGTTAACATAAAAACACCTTCACCTCCCTGTGTCCAGTTGCTGTCCGCTCCCGGCTCCATCCAGGTAAATATCCATCCAGTGCATTCCTGGTGTTCTACAGCCTCCAGTTTTTCCATTTCCTGGGGATGTGGGCTGGATGGGGCAGCCAAGCATGCACTGAGAGCACAGGCAGCTGTCACTTTGCTCTTCCATCTCATATTTGCTCTGTTTTGGCTGTATTTCTGATCCTAAAGAAACCCTCCGTAGGTCTTGGCCAGCTGCTGGCAGGGAAACTGGTGAATCTGCTTTCGCTACACATGAGCTTGTTCAGCATTTGATACCGATCTGGCTGGTGCTCAGCTGGGGTGGGTTTTGTCATTTCATCTGCAATTGTTTTGCTGTAAAGCACCTCGAAGGGTTCGCTCACCGGCTGTTTTACAAAGGACATCGTTCTTATTACTGCTGTGAATGAACTACTTTGCATTTCTGTGAATGGGAAGGAAAACTTGTCACCTCGGGACAAAAAGGGAGTGGAAGTATCTGATGATCCCCTGAGACGCCTCAGACAATCCACTAAGCTCAAGTCATCCTCCTGCATTTCTCTTTCCTTGGGGGCAATTGGAATTATTAGTCCCTTCTCAGGGACCTCAAGATCTCCCTGTCCTTTGCCAACTTCTATTCTGGCTTCACTGCAGGCTGCTGGCATGTCCTGCCAGAGCCCAGTCCTGTGCTCAGAACCAGCAGAGGATACCTGGTGCCTGCTGGGGAACAGGACAGCAGTGCCAGGAGCCAGTAAAGCCCCCTGTCCATCCCTGAAATCCTGCAGTATCTGTGCATGTCGCACTTGGGGTGTCCTCTGGTCCATGTCATCCTCTCCTTGAGGTGTGGAAGCATCCTGGTTTCCATTGACACCTCCAGCCACAGCAGGACCCAAGGACTGGACTCATCTCTGTGCAAAGAGAAGTGCCATTTCTCTCTGGCATGCCTGCACTCCAAGGCGGTCCCAATGGCTTTTGAAATCCTGGTCCATTATGCACAATGGAATGAGACACAGGGGAGCAATAAACCCTCTGGCAGCAGGGAAAGGAGACTCAAGAAAAGAAGATGATCTCTTTTCCCTGGTATCCAGGGATAGGACACATGGGAATGGTTCAAAGCAGCACCAGGAGAGGTTTAGACTGGACATTAGGAAGCATTCCTTTACTGGGAGGGTGGTCAAACCCTGGAACAGGTTTCCTGGAGAGGCAGCCAATGCCCCAACACCTGTTAGTGTTCCATAGGCATTTGGACAGTGCCCTTAATAACAAGCTTTAACTTTTGGGCAGCCCTGAAGTGCTCAGGCAGTTGGACCAGATGACCACTGTAGGTCCCTTCCAAGGGAAACATTCTATTCTATTCTATTCTATTCTATTCTATTCTATTCTATTCTAT